>NC_056739.1:586617393-586737128 GCF_019279795.1 Protopterus annectens
TTCTCTTCAACATATTTACAAGTAATCTCCATCTAGCTACCACTAAAGCCAACATTGTCCAGTATGTGGATAACACTACTTTAATCTGCTCAGCACCAAACATCCAATTACTACAAAGTAAAGCTCAGTAATCCTTCACTGAGGTAGAGACCTGGCTAAACAACTACCAACTAATACTAACCCCCCCAAAAAAACACGGCTAATACTATTCCACCCAATCAATCACTCCAACTCCACCTTTACCATCATGTCAACCAATGACACCCTGATCACCCCAGTAACTGAGGCCAAACTCTTAGGTATCACTATTGATGAACAACTTAAATTCAACAAGCACGTATCCCAAACTATCTCTAAAGTCCATAAAAAAACTTGGTTGCCTATATCATTGCATACTATTCCTAACCCCCAAAACTAGAACAACAATAGCCAGAACTCATCTCTTATCAACACTACTATACACCTCTCCAGTCCTCACCAACATTAACAAAACTAACCTGAACAAACTCTCCACATGCTACAATAAAATAGCTAGGTTTGCTGCCAATAATAGATTGCATTCCCACCACTGCCAATCTCTAATTAAACTGCACTGGTTAGAATTTCCAAACCTCCTATGCTACCACCAACTGATCATAGACCATCAAATTATTTTTCATCCGGGAAAGAGCCCTGCCCTAGCTGGCATACTAAACTTTCACAACCCCAAAAGGGAACTATGTTCATGTAACAAAAACCTGATTGAAATCAACCCATGCAATAACAGTGCCAGGGAGGCCTTATTCTCTTATGATGTTGCTAAAGTATGGAACACCCTCCTACCTGAACTCAGGCTTCAAAGTCACACAAGCACCTTCAAGGGCCTTCTTAATTCACACCTCTATGCTAACCCTCTCTGCAACTGCAAATACCCCCCTTGAAGACCCACTACTCCATATAAGTGACCCGCTGTATGCCTCCATTGCATACACTATATTCTCACCTGATATACTCACCTGATATGTACTTTTTTTGTAAATATTGCAAATAAGGGTTCTACTCCTGAGTAACTTATTGTTTGAGTATCTTATTGTTTTACAAAATTGTTCTTGTATTTCTTTGTTTCTCTTACCTCAAATACAATTTTTATTGTTATCTAAACCATGTAGGTACTCTGTTAACTTCCTTGGGCATTTTGTGTCCAGTTGTATTTATCCTGGTAAAATAATGTTAAAATAAATAAATAAATAAATAAATAAATAAATAAATAAATAAATAAATAATATGGTGTGGTAACAGCATCTGCCTCACATGCACTATGTTAAACCAATGTGCAGGCCATATCAGTCCTCTGTACAGATGTCTATGGAATACCCAGATGTTTGCAACCTATATGTGGTCTGTGTCCCTTAACAATACCCATTTATGTGATATTGTTGCCAAATTGGCCACAGTGAGTGTAGTGACACACATGCCAGCATCAGGTATCATACTTGACTGAAACATCATGCTGATACAACATCTGCTACACTATCACTTGTCCAGGCTTGTAGGAGCAATACATGACTCCACATGCTATTTCTGGAGGGTTATGTCACCATCCATGAAGGCATTCAGAACATTACATGTTGTAAGAGGTAGTGTGTTATGTCCCATGCATATAATGTATGTGGGGCATGTCATGTGTATGTAGTACTACAGTACGTCAAAGTGGAAATGTAGGTTTACTAATCTGTCTATTGCCAACTGTGTTTGTGTTACTGTGTGCACATCCCCTGTGTCTGTCCTTACTGTGTATATGCAAAGGATATACCATTTTGTCTCCCTGTTCCACCCTGTGAACTCAAGAAAACATACCATAAACCTGTCATACACAGTATCACACATGCCGTCATCAACTGCATCAGGGATGAGTGTGTGGGAAGGAAATAGCAGGGCCAACAGGTGTTGGCAGGTGAAACTGTTGTAGTTAATGCAATGGCTATGCTTGTGAGGGACCTGCTGACAGTACTGCAGTAACCTGTTCTGTATGTATGAGCCTGTGGTACTATACAACACTTTGGTGACGTGTCTGAAGGCTACCTGTCTGTGACAAGGGGTATGTATGCAAGGTTACACTTTCTGACAACAGTGTCCCTCACACATTATTGCATGCTTATGCACCTGGTACATGTACATATAAAGCTGTACCTCGCCTATGACATGGTCAATGTATTCCCACTCTGCCGTACTCCCTCTTGGGAATATCTGCAGGGCCACAGCCTGCAGACACACAGACACCTGAAACACAAACAGAATACAGCATGTCAGACTACATTCAGTCAGTGGTACTAACAGCAATAATGCATCCTGGCTAATAAGTTACATACACCTGTATGTGTACCCATAACAAATGCAAGCAGACAGCATTTTACATAGTATTTATTTATTTTATTTATTTATTTTACATTTGTTAACCGGGCTAGTCTAACTGGATATATGTCCATTTTCAGTAGAGTCCCGGGAAGAAAAGCTCCACATACGCAAGATATTAGCAAGTACAGGTACAGATAAGTAAAAATATAACAAATTTAGGTACAGTACTATTTTAAGGTGAAGAAATACAAATGTTTTATAGACAAAAATTACTATTAAAGTAGCAGATAATAAGAAAGAGATTGAACAACAAACAGTTTAATGTGGCACACCAATAAGAAATAGAAATGAAAAGCACACTAACAAATATAGCAGCTACAGGTACAGAGTTTAGCAGTGAGTCATTCCATTTATCCTATAGTAGCATAGAAACTTTAAGCTAGCAAAGAAATATAAAGAACATCTATATAGATATTTATATGGGATAGCAAGTTAATGCTGCAAGCAGCAAACTATGCAAGTACATAGTTATAAGAGGATCATATGTAAGAGAGAGTTATGAAGACTAAAATTAGTACAGGTAGGTCTACTCTCTAAGGCATAGAGAGAGTTGGAATTAAATTGTAAAAGGTTATGTAGGTAGGGTTCAGAGAAAGTGGTGGAAAGATTAGTCTGGGCTACTACATGGGCATAACCAGTGGTTACTAAAGTATTCTCTGAGTTGTTTTTTGTACAGTTTTTCTGAGGAGAGAGATGAGAGTTCTTTGTGAAGCAGGTTCCAGGATTTGCCAACAGTGTTGGTGAACAGAGAATCACCGGCCTTATTTTTGGATTTGACTGTAGATACTAGTACTTTATTTGATGAGCGAAGGGTTGTCAAATTACTGTAGGGGGTTAGAAGGCTAGTAAGTATGGGAGTATTTTTAGGAAGATAGAGGATCTTATGAGCAATAATAAGTTGTTTAAACTGAAATTGATTATGAAGTTCTAGCCATCCTAGTTGCTTAAGGTTTTGACAGTGGTGAGTTCTATATGAGGAACCAATAGCAAATCTGGCAATATTGTTGTAGGAAGTAGCTAGCTTGTTAAGGTTGTTTTTTGATAGGTTGGTATAGATGGGAGAGGCATAGAGGAGAGTGGAAGTTAGATGGGTGTGGGCAATAGTTGTTCTAGCTGTTGGAGTTAAGAAGGGTTTAATCCTATAGAGGGAGCCTAGTTTTCTGTTTACTGTTTTTATTGTTGTGTTAATATGTGTGTCAAAGCTAAGATTATGGTCTATTTTTACTCCTAAGAGCTTGGCAGTTGGGTCGGGAGATATAACAATGCCATTATTGGATATAACCGTGAAATCAATTGGGGGGACCTTTGAGTGGGAGTGAAGAGTAGTAGTTTTGTCTTTTTAGGATTCAGGAGGAGGCTATGCTGTAAGAACCAGTTTTATACTGTGTTAAGTACCGTTTGGGTAATGGCCTGAAGTTGAGATGCAGAGGTAGCCGAGCATATTAGTGTGGAGTCATCAGCATATTGGATGCATGTAGCCTGTGAATGATTAGATTAAGATCATTGATAAAATTTGAGAAAAGGAGAGGGCCCAGGATAGAACCTTGGGTGCTCCCTGGGTAATAGGAAGGTGAGAGGATAGATTATTTTCCTAAAGCGCAGCCTGTTGCCTATTTTCAAGGTAGGATTTAAACCATTGTAAAGCCTGTGTATCTAGTGAGAGAGACTTAAGTATGTTCAAAAGAAGTTGATGGTTGACCATATCATAGGCTTTTGATAGGTCAATAAAGAGTGCTGAGGATAGAGTATTGTTATTTTGGTTAATGTTAATATAGTTGAAAAAGGATAAGAGGGCTGTGGTGGTACTATGGTGAGGCCTAAAGCTGTGCTGACAGTTAGCTAGTAAGTTATTTTCTAGTAGGTGGTCTAGTAGTTGGTGGTGGATACATTTTCCATAATTTTGGCTAAAGGAGAGAGTAGAACTATTGGGCGGTAGTTAGAGAGTTCAGTTCAGTTGCCCCTTTGTGCAGTAGGATAATGTGGGAGACTTTCCAGATAGATGGGATTGTTCCTTCAGTAATAGTTCTATTTATAAGGATGGAAATTGGAAAGGCTACTACTGCTGTAGATATTCTGTTGGTAGAAGGTCAGCTGAGGGGGTGCAAGGTTTTAGTTTATGAAGAAGAAGAGTGCAGATGAGGGATGTAGGGACTGGTTGTAAATGAAATGCGGGGGGGGGTTAAAGTAGTCAAGGAGGATGACAAACTTGTACTAACAGGAGGTAGTGAATTGGCAAGAGTTTGGACTGCATCAGTAAATAAGGTATTAAAGGCATTTGCAATATGTTTAGGACTTTCATAGGTGGATCCTGTTGGGGTGGGAGTTTTGAACTGACCTGGGTGGAGGAGTCTGCTTACGCCTGCCCAGAACTTTTAAAGTTTGCATTGGTGGGTTTGCTGTTTGTTGTAGTAGAAGTTTCTTTTATCTAGAAGTATGGACTTTTTGGTAGCATATCTGGGCTATCTAAATGTTAGATTATCAGCTGGGTTTTTAGTTGCTCGCCATTTGGTTCCAGATTTTATTTCTAAGTATAATTTTGTGCCTTCTCTCTTTTGTTAGCCATGGAGCAGTTTTAGTCCTATTTCTCATTGAGTGGGATGGGGCAGGATAGTCCAGGATTTCTAAGAATTTGGCATTAAAGTAGGATACTGCTACGTCTAATTGGAGGTGTCTTAAGGGTGACCAGTCACATGCTTTCAGTTCAGTTTGGAAGTTAATAGGGTTAAAGATTTTGTTGGTTTGAATGGTTTTATATAAGGTGGATTTATGAGCATTGATCTTTTGCCTGATTATGCAGGTCAGTGAGTGGTCACTGACATCATCAGGAAGGATTCCTGCTTCATAAGAGAGGGGGTGACTATTTATCAGTATCCAGTCAAGAGTAGTTTCTTTGTTGTTAGGTTTATGGATCCTGGTGGGGAAGGTTATAGTTTGGGAAAAACCATAGAGGTTTTTGTGGGTAGTCTGGTTGGCTGAGATGCAGGTATTCCAGTCAATATTAAAGTCACCCAGGATGATGGTTTCTTGTGGGTAGTTAGTTGAAAGCCAGGAAAGAATATTTTCAATGGTGTTTATATTGTTACCTGTAGGGAGGTTGGTACATATTATATAGATGGATTTATAGGTATTGATTTGGAGTTTAGAAATAAGGATTTCAGTGCTGCTAATAGAAGGTGGTTGTACATTTATTGGTGTTACTTGTAACTCTGCCTTATATAATATTGCTGCACCCCACCCTTTTTGGTTGTTCGATCTAATCTCAGGATATTGTATCCTGGTGGGGTGATTTCATTGTCCTGTGTTGCAGGTTTTAACCAGGTTTCTGTTAGGCAAAGGATGTCAAAGGAGTGAATATCTAAGAGGGCATGGAGGTGGGCAACTTTATTGTTTAGGCTCTGTATATTGAGGTGAGCTATAAGGAAAGAGTTTGATGCTTTAATGATGGTTCAAGAATTACAGGGAGTTGGTTTACGTGGGTTACAGGTGGTTGTCATGTTGGAGCCAGGGTTGGGATGGATGTCACCATCTAAAAGTTTAGCATTTTTAATCCTGTGTATGCTATTTAGAAATTTACAGTGTGTGTATTTTGTTTTCTTGTGTTGTTTATAGTTAATGTGGACTAAACTATGAAACTTTGGCACTAAATAGGTGGGTGTAGAGGTAATATTAATGTAGTTTAGGTAAGGTGGTAAGTCTGTTAGGGTTGATTGTTTAAGGGACTGTTTGAAGTTAGTCAATGTTAGATGTTCCTATTTAGTAAGGACATAGGTTATAGATAGTAAGGGTAGGAGGGCAATTAAGAGGAACAGTATTGGGTATTTGGATCTGGGTGTAATGGACATAGTGAACGGTTAGGTAAATAAGTAATTGGGGAAGGTATATTAAAGAGGATGATAGTGGGGAGGTTCTGCAAGGTATTGTAGTAAGTTGGAATAATTGAGTTTGTAAATTGATTAAGTACTTAGTGATATAATGAGTATCTATAAGTGGTGAACTAGGGTAGTTAGCACTTAATGTGTAGGAGGATGGGTCTGGTTGTATAGGAATGGGGGTGTGTCCCTGGAGGTGTATGGTTAGGACCCCTGGGGTGGGTTTGATTTGGGGGTAGGGTAGGGAAGCAGAGTGAGCCCACAGGGCAAATGGAGCAGGTAGACCCAAGGAAAGAAGGCAGCAGGGCAGTGAGGAAAAACAATCAGTATAGTGGAGGTAAGTATGGAAGAAGGTAAGCAGGGTGGTTAGAGGGATGCTTAGGAGGTGTTATAAGGGAAAGGATTTGAGTGATTTCAGAGGTAGGTAAAATTGTTAACAAGCAGTTAAAGAATAAGAGTAGGAATAGATATATAAAAGTGATTGAGAATGAGAGAGGGAAAGGAGATTAATGGTGTTTGAAGACTGCTATCTAGTGGTCAAATCCTGTGAAAGTTGGGAGTGGAGCGACTAAATGAGGTAAGAAGGTGTATGGCAGAAAATAAGGCTCAAGTATAGGGATAGGAGGCAGGGATAAGGCACGTATGGGGGGGTTCACAGTAAGAAGGGTATGGCTGCTGGTTATTCTGGTCAGGATCCTATACTAGCTCCTAGTAATAAAGTACAGCAATGTCACATATAAATTAAAGGTATAACATCATATAACATACTTTTTTTAAATCCTTTGAGGTCACTTCTGAGAGACATTATGACCTCTCCTGTTGGCAAATGTGGCAAAACAAGGTGAGATTGGTGTCTTTTGACTGGTCTTGGAATATCTAGGAGGGCAGGGCCGGTAAGCAAAACAAAATAGGTAGAGAAGGCTGGAGTAAGGAATGTGGGATAACAAGGCCAGGGATGTACAGCAGCCACAAGGAGATCTGGGGGTTTAAAGAACAGGTATTACATAGCTACACTGTACTATATTTACTCTGTGCATCAGACACATATTAGCATGTCCCTGCATCGATGGTATGGATGACAGGGATGTGGCGCAGGTATCATCATATGCACAGGGTGTGGTGTGGGTTTGCCAGAGGCCTAGGCTGGGCCATATGGTCAACATCATGTGTGTGAATTTGGAAGGGTATCCAATACATAGGCTGTGCAGAGGTGCTGTGTGTGTCTGTAGGTGACTTGCCTGTGATACTGATGTGTGTGTGTGTGTGTGTGTGTGTGTGTGTGTGTCTGTGTGTGTGTCTGTGTGTGTGCACGTGTGTGTATGCACACAGTCATGCCATGTGGCTGCCCTACACAGAGGTATATTGGACAGCTGTGGATCATACATGGCAGAGTATCCAGTTCACCATCTCTGGCCATAGACATTGGAACTGGTCCTGCCAGGGGTATCACTGGCACCACTAGGCCCAAGGCCAGATGCAGTACTGCTTCCTAATGGTGACTGCTGTCTGCTGGATCTGTGCCCTTGATGAGTCCGGACAGGCCTATGTGCCCAAGGCCTGCTCTGGTGTGATGTGGACAGCAACCCCCCCTCTGGTAGTGCTGGTGTAACTGCCACTAAGGGAGAGTGAATGTGCATGGCCCAGTAGACTCTCAGCTGTTGTCGGTGCTGACCTACAGTCACCTGGGTGATGACCATCTCCCACCAAATGCTCTAGCACAGACATGCCACGGTCGAGGATTGCCAAGGTCACACCCCACCATTTATTTATGACCTCAGTATTTTGACATGTGGCCTCAATAAGGTCATGAATGTCATCACATAAATCAGGAAGAGTTGCATTCACCACGCTGAGTATTTGTCTGGTGTGGCATTCACTACGTGCTTGTGCATTCATGACAGCCTGAAACATGCATCTGGTGACTCCTGCTGTGGCAGTTGTGACAACGGCTTCATGAGCAGTGGTCCTCCTGTGAGCACCCCTGTACACCCACCTGTGTGAGACCTCACCTGCACTCTGGCTACGGCTATTGTCTTCACACCTGCCATAATCACAACACTAGCCTGTTCAATGCCACCACCTGCCAACTGCCTATCATCTGTTACCACTGATGATGGAGTATGTGTGGGCAATGTCACTGTGTGCAGGGATGGTGTGGACAAGAGTGGGATGCCAACCAATGGCACAGATTCAGCCCCTGATAACCCCATCTGTACCTCACTATTCCTATCATCATTGTCAGTGTCTGCTGAGACAATGACATTGGTTTCCAAGTGGGACAGACCCCGAACCCCATCACCACCTGTGAGGGGAAGACAACATATGTACATTAATACCTGCACTTTCAGGTTGGCTGGTACATACACACATACACACACACACACACACACACACACACACACACACACACACACACACACACACACACACACACACATGCACACACAGACTTACAAGTGAGGTGGCACAATTTGTTACACAGACCACACATTACCCAAATGGTGACATGCATGACCCACGGCCCTCAACGTCATGACTGCAGCCAGTTTTACTACATATAACTAACAATATAGAGCTCTGGGATACATGAGCAGTGTTAGTAGGTGATGGCCCTTCCCCAGCACAGACTACACCCATGTACACATCATTGCTGTTAGCACAATGGTAAGTACTACAGAACATGCCTCACAACTGTATAGATCCTCGCAGGACATGTAGATATCTGGCTTATATGTTTGCTCTGTTTCTCATAACTCCTGTTTTTCTCTGATACATAACTGGGATGATCTGAGGAGTGACATCATTGATTAATGACATACATTTGAGTGTCAGACCTCTGAACCAGCAGTAAATGTATGGTCACACAATTCCTGTTACACCACCACTTTCTACGCTTACAGTGCATATGATAAGTGTACACAACCCTGTTAACATGCCATGTTCTTGTGATATATAAGATGAGACAGCAATAATGAATTCAAATATGTTACCCACCTTTCATGTAACATATGACCTGTGCAGTCCAATTGATAAACAAACAAATGTGTTACATGTAAAATATAATGTCTGCAATATGTACAATACGGTGGTTGCATAAGTGTGCACACCTTTAAAATGATACTTTGTTGAAGCATCTTGTAAGTGACTTACAGCATTCACTCTTCTGGGGAAGGTGTTTATCAGTATGGCACATCTTGACTTAGCATTATTTGGCCACTCTTCCTTGCAAAGGTTACCCAACTCTGTCAGATTGCAAGGGCAGCTCATGTGCACAGCCTTCTTAAGGTCCCACTGGGGTTTTTCTATCTGGTATAGGTCTAGGCTCTGGCTCGGCCAATCCATAACCATGATTGTGTTCAGGTGGAGCCATTCTTAGGTAGCTTTGGCTACATGCTTTGGGTCTTTGTCATGTTGAAGGCTGACATCCCTCCCCATCCTCAACATTCTTGCAGACACGTGATGGATTTGAGCCAGATGTGGATGTTATTTGGAACTGTTCAGAATTCCCACCACCATGACTACAGCCCCATTTCTGGCTTTGGAACAGCATCCGTATAGCAGGCCACTGCCACTAGTTTGATTCACTAGGGGGATGGTGGTCTTCAGGTTAAGAGAGGTGTTGCTTATGCACCACACATACCTTTTGGTATTGTGGCTGTGAGGTCGATCCATAGTCTCATTACAGCATAACACATTTTCACACATGCCTTTGGGAGACTTGATGTGCTGCATTGCAAGTTGTATCCACCTCTGGATGCTTTTTGGTGTGGGGAAATGCTTCCATCTTCTGGCCTAACCCATAGGCTAGACATATGCAGAATACGGCAGAGTGTTCTCACATGTAATACACAACACCAGTACTTGCAAGAGATTCCTGCAACTCCCTCAGTGTTGCTGTATGTCTCCTGGTAGCCTCTCTGGCCAGGGTTTTACATGTCTTGTCATCATTTTTGGAGGGACATCAGGTTCTTTTCAACAGCACTGTTGTCCCATATTTAATCCACCTTTTGACAACTGTCTCCACTGTGTTCCATGATGTATGCAATGCTGTGGTAATGTTGTTGTACCCTACTCCTGACTGATACCTTTCAAATATGAAATCCCTTTGCTGCTTTGTAATCTGTCTGCAAGCCATGGCTGTTGCTGTTGCAGGCAACTGAGCAAATGTCATGAATATACTACTTGGACAGCAGACTGTTATTTGGTGTTACTCAGAGTACCTTTACTTGATGGCAGGTATGTACCCAAGCAAACTGAATGCTGTCAATAAATCACAAGCTGCTGCACTAAAATATTATTTGAAGAGGGTGCACATGTATGAATCCAGCTTATTTAAGGTTTGCATACTCAATATTTGGTGCCCAACAGATTGATTGGTTTTCTAAGTGAATTGTTCATGGTACAGGTCACATTACAGGTCGGAAAAGGTGTGGACTGATATATTGTGATCTCAGTTTGTATATATAACAGATACCTGGCATCTTAACAGGGGTGTGTACACTGTTTATATCCACTGTATAAGAGTAATGTTTCACACATGTCCCTACCTTAGACTGTTTGTCACCCCATTTTGTTGGTCTCTATCCAAAAGTCTTGTGCTGACAGGTTGTGAGGTATGCTACAGGAATGTTACATTCTCTTCAGATAGGCCCCTGTGGTAACCACTGTGATGCAAAGTTAATCCCACCACAAGTGAACATGCACATAAAGCAATATGGCTATGAATGACGGTTGTGTGCATGGTACATTGTATGGCAAATCACAACAGAACAATTCTATACTCACCAGCTTCAGGCTGCCATCCCACATGCAGACCAGTGTGACCTAGGTAGTTGTGGGAGAGAGGTATTGTCAGCAGACTCACATGTAGCATTGGTACAGGATGGCTGCAGCATGTCTGCACATTTACAGTACAACCCCCACTACTACACAATTTGCTGTCCTTTGTCATAGATGTGCACTTCTGTGCATTACAAAGCCCCATCCACAACTGCTATCTGATCTGACATATGCATGTAGTATACTCTATAGATACAACTATGTATGTTGCAATAGTCCAGTAATCTGCACTGGGGCCTTACCTGCATGCTCCTCGTCCATTGTGTGGGTGCCACCCACCTCCACAATGTTGGATTCTGGATTCGGATGTTGGGGTGGTTGCCCCAAAGTTGTCAAGGAGCATCTCAGTGGGTGTCAGTGGGGCCTGCATGGCTGGGCCCCCACCTGTGGCTATGCAGTCCCTGACTACAGCAGCAGTCCTTCACTGGGAATTACATATGAGGTCAGTTCCATGATGCTGGACCTGCTTGTATGTTCGTTCGTGCAGGCCAACATCATTTACCCTGTGGACGAGGTCATTCCACAGGTCGGTGTACGGTCAAACATTATACCATGGCTATTGATGATAGTTGTGATAATCAGAATTGTCTATGCCTCTTTGAAAGGCAGTTGCCTGGCATGCTGTATTTTACCTGGAAGACATATACAGGGAAACACATCACAGGATCTCATACAGTTGGCAACAGTATGGACAGAAATTGCACATCAGCAGTGGATATTTGTAGCCACCACTCACAGCCACACCATACCACCTGTAATCTATCAGCACAGTATCAGCATGCATTGCACTCCTGGCCCTGATGTGTCATATTCCCCCCAATGAGGGACAGTTAACTGCATCATCCTCTATTCCTCATTCATTTCTGTGTAGAGGGATGACAGTAGCCATCTTCCACGTGGATGGGGTGTGGATGGTGCTGAGGCTGTGTTTGACTACAGTGTGTGATGGAGCTGGGAGCACATGCCTGAGTTCATGTAGGATGCAGACAGGGATGTTATCAGGCCCCATGGAGACTTAGTGTTGTTGCCTTTCAGTAGGCAATATGTACCTGGTCACTGTTGATGAGGGGAGGGATGTGGGTGATGTGCATCTCCACCTATATGGATGGGGGGGATGGGGGGGGCGTTACCACCTAACCTGTCTGATGCAGGTTGCCTATAGCCATGGCATGTGTGTATGAGGTGTGACTGACCACCAGTACAGGGTGAATTGTGTTGTTGCCTCTAAGACTGACAACATATGCGGAGACAGCCTTGTGATTGGCCTTGGTGGTGTGGATGTGTCTGATTTGTACTCATAGTAAGCTTTACAGTGATTCGCCTGTGACCTTATATGCTTGTTCAGATAGAGGTGGACATGCTTCCAAGTTGTTGCCTGCACCTATGAGGCCCTGTACAGCCAATATAGCAACCTATTATTTGGTTTGTGTATTGCTGCTGTCTGCCAAAGGGGATTACTCTACCTTGGTGGAGGCGGATTTTACAGGTCAGGTATTGCTGAGCCCATACAGCCACAGTGGATATATAAAGTGTACATGCTCCTGTTACAATGCCTGCTCTTTGTGCTATCCAAACATGACACCACAATAACTCATTTCAAAATAATTCCCACCTTTAATGTTGCCTATAGCCTGTACAATTCAATTGAGGAACATAACAATCTGTTAGGGGAAAACATATGCAAATTAAAACAAGTACAATAAGCTGGTTGTACGAGTGTGCACACCCTTAAACTGATACTTTGCTGAACCACCTGTTGAAATAATTACAGCATTGAGTTTTCTAGGATTGGAGTCTATCAGGATGGCACATCTTTACTTGGCAATAGTTGTCCACTCTTCCTTGCAACAGTGCTCCAAGTCTGTCAACTTGCAAGGGCATCTCTTGTGCACAGCCCTATTCAGGTCAATCCACAGATTTCCTATTGGATTTAGGTCTGGGCTCTGGCTGTGACATTCCCAAACTATAATTTTCATCTGGTGAAGCCATTCTTTTGTTGATCTGGATGTATGCTTAGGGTCATTTTCATGCTGACAGGTAAAATCCCTCTTCATATTCAGCTTTCTAGCAGATGACTGAATGTTTTAGGACAAAGCTAATTGTTATTTGGAACTGTTCATAATTACCTCCACCTTGACTAAAACCCCATTTCCAGCTGAAGAAAAGCAGCCCCAAAGCATGATACTGCCACCACCATGCTTCACCAGGGAGATGGTGTTCTTTTGATGATGCAAAATGTTGTTTTGGGCCAAACATACCTTTTGGAATTGTGGGCCAAAGGTTCAACCTTGGTCTCATCAGACCATGGCACATTTTCCAACATGCCTTTGGGAGACTTGATGTAGTGTTTGGCAATGTTTGTCCAACCCCTGACATTTTTCTGTGTAAGAAAAGGCTTCCTTCTTGCAACCCTACCCCATAGGCCAGACATATGGGGGATACAGGAGATTGTTGTCACAAGTGGTACACGGCCAGTACTTGTCAGACATTCCTGCAGCTCATTCACTGTTGCTGTAGGTCTCCTGGCAGCCTGCATGGCCAGTTGTTGTCTTGTCTTTTCATCAGTTTTGGATGGACGTCCAGGTGTTTTCAACATCTCTGTTGTCCCACATCTTCTCCACTGTTTGACGACTGTCTGCACTGTATTCCATGGTATATCCAATGTTGAGGACAGTTTTTTGTACTCTTTTCCTGACTGGTACCTGTCCACAATGAGATCCCTTTGATGCTTTGTAAGCTCTCTGCAAAACATGTTTTTTGCTGTAGTAGGCAACTGGGTAAATGTCACAAAAATCCTACTAGTACAGCTGAATATTATTTGGGGTTAATCAGAGTCTCTTTAACTGATGGCATGTGTGTACTCAAGAAAACTGAATGCTGTGATTACAAGAGGTGCTTCAACAAAGTATTAGTTTAAGGGTGTGCATATTTATGCAACCAGGTTATAGTAACTTTTTTATGTTTTATATTTTCTCCCCTAACAGATTTGATTGTTGTTCAATAGAATTGTACAGGTTATGGGTCACATTCAAGAGGGGAACATTTTGAAATGATTTTCTGTGGTCTCATTTTCATATAGCACACAAACTAGGCATTTTAACATGGGTGTGTACATTTTTGATATCCAGTGTATGTAGGTGCTCATATAGCTGTTTGTGGTAGGCATGGAGAGAGAGTCATGACACAGTTGGACACTTCTTCGATTACAACCTGATAATCATGCCTATTCTAGTACCCATATCCGTGTCAGCGCAATGCAACAACCAGTAGCTGTAGACATATATGTCTGTTGTATGCACTGAAACTGATATTACACACATGTACAACTTATTTACCTGACTGTTTGCAACCCATGTCAGTTGTTTTGTGCCTTCCAGCTGAACATACGCATACATACATACATGTGCTCAGGCGATACCCGGTATACATTTCTGTTCTATGTTAGTATGGAGCACTGTATTTACAGTCTTGCTGCTCAGTCATACCTCTCAACCTGTTATATAAGGACATCTGGACAATGGCACACATAAATGGGTAGCAAAGGCACATAAATACTGACACCATATTAATATTGCTGTAACATACATAAGTAAGCTGATTGCACAGTAGGCTTTGCCATCACAGTAACAACCTGGAGGATGTCTGACACTCATAACTAGGCTATTATGTTATGATGTCAGTGTTCACAGACTTGCAAATGGTTTGCCTGACATAACACAACTCTATGTGTAAGTGACTACAGATATCAGGCACATGCGTGCTTATTGTCCAGTGGGACACTGTACAGTTGAATGGTGTGACCTCACTATATCACATGCAGTTCAACACACACTTCTGCAACATTACTTTACTATGCATATGCTCTGTATAGGACTCTTAGATTTACAAGTCAAACACGTGTATCATAGTTATATTCACAGGTAACATATGGATATGTACAACATCCCAGTAGCTGGCTTAGCAGTGGCACAGTCAGTAGTGTTTGACAGACACTCCAATAGTTGTCAGATGTGAGCTGTCCTTTCTTGGGGTGAGTCAGGGGCCTGAGCTGTGACCTATGTCACTGCAGACAGAGACAGATGCTATGGCCATAGGTGCTGGTCAGCAGTATATCAGTACAGCAATTCTTGTTGAGACATATTCTTTCAACTTCCTTTTCCCCATTACTGCATTCAATTACATACGTGTTTCACATACCTTTTTTTTGTTTTTGGAAGTAGATTGCCTAAGATAAGTTCTTTGGTTTTGACTGTTGCTGTACAGTCTTTCTCTCTGTTTTTATCTCAGTTTGTCTGTATACCTCAGCTAGAGGTACAGACCTGGTTTGAATAGGTGGCAGCTTGACTTTTTTAGGTAATGCTCATAACCAGGTGATGGCCTGTGCACCAGTTGGTGTTCCCCACTTGCTAATTGCATGCAGAGCAGCTGTGCAGTTATTTCAATAGCCATTGTCATGGCAATGCACTCCTATAATTGAGTAGTTCATGTGGGCATTGGCCCTTTACCTTGCCTGTGAGGTTGACATCATGGAGGTGTGTGAGCTACAGCATTACAGATGGCAAGTGGGAATACCTCTTACAACAAGACTTCTGTAGACAGGCCAACTAAATGGTGAAGAAGGTTCCAGACTTAGGGACAGAATGTGAGTATTGCTGTTATATGGTTTGAATACTGCTACTTTAACAGAGTTTGTCTGGACATGCTAGTTCTGCATGGATTTGAGTGACAAAATTATGTGTCTGCATAGCTCTCAACTGTAGGGCTATCCACATAATGGCCAGAGGTTTGCCTGTTATGTTTGGTCTGTTCCCCAGACAGTAGTTGTCCTTAGCAAATCAGTAGCATACTCTGGGGATTGCAGTCAGTAAATGCCAACATCCATTTGTGTTTCTGACTTCATATCCCTTAGAAAAGATATGTTACAACAAACCCTGTAACACCAGCAACTATCTCAGTATATAACAGCAATATTTCTAATATGTCCCTGTTTTTGGGCTTCTGTTCCCTAATTATGTCAGGCATTGTCCAGATGTCATGCAGTAAGAGGTTGATAGGTATGGTCTATCATTATTTAGTACTGTCATTCCTGATATCATCTCAGTGATGTAGAATCCCACACATGTTTTGGGTTAAGGACCATAAATATGAGGGAAACGCTGGACAACATCCGGAACTATGTACAGTCAAAAGGTCAGTGTACAGAGAACACATTAGATGCCCTTGCAACAAATTTTATGTGGGGGAGAGTAAGAAGTGTTTTAAAATTAGGCTGTTAGAACATGTGAGAGATATTACTAATAAGAAAAAAGACAGTTCTATAGCTGTACATTTTAATAAATCTCACCATGGGGACAGTAATGGGTTACAAGGTACTATTTTGGAAAAATTCTGTTTCTCAGTTTGATTGAACAGTTATAACTGAACAATTGTTAATTTAAGAATCAATTTATATTATGCTTTATCCCCTAGGGGGTTAAATGAGGAGTGTAATTGGAGGCTGTGTATTTAAATATGTAATTAAGTGTTACTTGCTTCTTGTATTTAAGGCAAGTATTTTTTGTAATGTTTTACTCTTTGAAGGCTTTGGCAGAGACATCAGTGTATATTAAATTTGTGTGAATTACTGGCTGGTTGTTTTTCTGTTTACTATCATCAGTCATTTTAGTTGTTTTGCTAAGAGGTCAGTGTATGTCTGGCTATTGTGTAAGGTCTATTATGATTTTGTAGCAGCATACTGTTTACTTATTAGTTGGACTGTGCAGGGGAGGGCAGATGTCAGTGGCATGGGTCCTTTTGTATCCAACTGTGCACTCTGTTCCAGTTACGGGTGGTCTATCAACAATATATGTTTGTTTGGGCATTTTCAGACATGTCCCATACCACCCCACAATTCTAGCTACACTGTGACCTGGCACAGTATATGTAGGGGTATGGTGTGACTCTCATTGAGGATATATATGTCCACACAGTCATTATACTGTATAATTTGGTAGGCTTACTGGTATGTAGCTGTGCCTGTGGTGAAATTGGTTGTGTGTATGCACTTTCACCCCAGTGTCTGTCCATACACTTCCATCCTTGTAGTGCATGATGTAGTAGCTAATACATATGTAATTCCCCAAAGCTGCTTTGGGTAGGGATGTGTTGTCCTGACTGTATTTTGGATGGTACTTGGTAACATGCTTGTCAGCTCAGTGTAGTTTCTCTAATGTTACATAGCTGTGCTCATAGGTCTCAACCCTACAGGTGTTGATAGGACGTATAGTTGTCTGCTTCATATATTTGGTCTGGTCCCCATGACAGGTGTGTATTGCTGACAGTTCAGTGGGATGATGTGTGGAATGTACTCACTACATAATGACATGCAATTGATTTCTCAGACATCTGATATTATATTCAATATATATTAGGACAGACGATGTTACTGCAGCAACTTATGCAGTTTATCTACCCAGTTATGTCCAATGTATCCCTATTTCCATACCCTGGTCCCCCCACTTTGTCTGGCTTGGTCCAGACTCCTTGTAGTAAGGTGTTTAGAGGTACGACAGTGCTGCATGTTGCAGGAAATTTTTAACAACAACAAAAAAAAAAATATATATATATATATATATATATATATATATATATATATATATATATATATATATATATATATATATATATATATATATATATATATATATATATATATATATATATGTGTGTGTGTGTGTGTGTATTTGTCTTGTTCTTTTTTATATGTTTCCTTACATATATATGTAGCGCCATACATGTATGAAAATATGTATATAATTTTGCACACACACACACACACACACATACACACACACACACACACACACACACACACACACACACACACACACACACACATACACCTCAGTATTTATTGGTAATAAATCTATATATTGTTTTTTTATGTATATATATGTATATATATATATATATATATATATATATATATATATATATATATATATATATATATATATACATATATATGTATCTCCATACATCTCTCTCTCTCTCTATATATATATATATATATATATATATATATATGTGTGTGTGTGTGTGTGTGTGTGTGTGTGTGTGTGTGTATGTGTGTGTGTGTGTATTTGTCTTGTTCTTTTTTATATGTTTCCTTACATATATATGTAGCGCCATACATGTATGAAAATATGTATATAATTTTGCACACACACACACACACACACACACACACACACACACACACACACACACACACACACACACACACACACACACTCACACACATACACCTCAGTATTTATTGGTAATAAATCTATATATTGTTTTTTTATGTATATATATATATATATATATATATATATATATATATATATATATATATACATATATATGTATCTCCATACATCTCTCTCTCTCTCTCTCTCTCTATATATATATATATATATATATATATATGTGTGTGTGTGTGTGTGTGTGTGTGTGTGTGTGTGTGTGTGTGTGTGTGTGTGTGTGTGTGTGTGTGTGTGTGTGTGTGTGTGTGTGTGTGTGTGTGTGTGTGTGTGTGTGTGTGTGTGTGTGTGTGTGTGTGTGTGTGTGTGTCTTATATATATATATATATATATATATATATTTGTAAATACCAATCATTAGTGATTCCACAGCATCCATTCCATAAAGTAAACTGACTGTACTGCATGATATGTTTGAAAACACATCCTAAAATCCTACAGCTAAGATGGCCTAGTGGTAAATTGCTGTGACTATGGTATACAGGGCCTTGGGTTCAACGGCTGTTTATTTTGTTGCTGATCAGAACAGAGGCTGATGGAGACAGAGCGATTAAGCCACTTTTAAGCAGTTGTAAGCAGGTTTGCATAACACTAAGTGATGCCAACACACAGTTAAACCAATAGGCAGTTAACCTGTATAGGATTTGCTTAGCGATGCTTACCAGTGCATAAATCCACTTAACTGAGCTACCTGCTGCTTAGCATTCATGTTTGAGCCATGCTTAAACCTGTTAAGCATAGCTGAGCATTGGTAACCATTGCTTACATTCCATTTTTAGAAAATAGCAGAGTAATGACTTAAGTGTATATGATTTCCTTTATATAACATGCCTCTATGTGCTGTCATTACAGTAGCAAGGGATGTGACTATACTGTATGGGACACTTGGGTATACATGGGTGGTTTCACGTGTTATATGCACTCACACTTCCATGTTAGACCATATTTCACTATTAAAATAGTACGTTTAGCACTACTTTTCCATTTAAAATTGGATTGCCTGTTGTAGTACCCAAACCAGGCACCCCTCCATGCAAAGCTGTAACTCTGAGCACTGCATTATCCTGTTCTGGTGATTTGAGCTATATATTTTTATGTATCTCCTATTGGATATTAATATCATATTATTATATTAACTGTAGAGTATTGTGCTTTTTGGCCATGTTATTGGGGACTGCTGGCATGTAATAATGGCATACATTTCAGTTTCAGACGTCTAGCCTTCAGAACATTAATTCTAATGCATAACCTTTCTATCTACTTTCTGTCTGTCCTAGTGCTCAGCCTGTGTTAGACTGCACTGCAGAATGTGTCAACAGAAGCCATGCCTGTATTCATGTAGGATGCAACCAAGAATGATATTAGGCCTATGGAGACCTCTATGTGTTGCCTTTGAGGGTGCATTACAGACCTGCTTTGTGATCTTGAGGGTAGGGGAGTAGGTGCTGTACATCCACATGTGTACATATGGGGGACAGGGGGTGATGTGTACACATCACCTGTCTGTAGCCAGTTGCCTATATCCTTCATGTGGGCCTTGTCCCTTTTCCTTGCCTGTGCAAGGGACATTACAGAGGTGTGGAGGCTACAGCTTCACAGACAGTAGGTGGGAATACTACACAGGACAGGACATGTGTGGACAACCCAACAACATGGGGAACAAAGCTCCAGAATTGGGTACAGATTGCATGTCAGTAGTGCTGTTATACACATGGTGGGTTTTTAGATTGACAGGATTCATCTGGACTTGCATTTAATGAGTGACTTGACATCTGACAGTGATATGTCTCTTACACACCTCTCAACTGGCATGCAGTCCACAGACTGGCCAGATGTTTGCCTATGTTTGGTCTGTTCTCCAGGCAGAAGTTGTCCTTGGAAAATCAGTAGGGAACTCTGGGGAATGCAGTCATTAAATACTAACATCCATTGCTATTACTGACTTCATATCTCTCAGAAAGGATATATTACAACAAACCCAGTAACACCAGCAACAGTCTCAATGTATAACAGAAATATGTCCAATATACGCCTGTGCTTGGGCCTCTGTCCCCAAATTATGTTGGGTTTTGTCCAGATGTCATGCACTAAGAGGCTCACAGATATTTAGTATAATTATGTATTTCCTTCATTCCTGCTACCATTCCAGTGATGTAGTAGACCCACAGACATGTTATGGGGAAGAGGCCATAGATATGAGTCCTGAGCCTGTACATTCTGAGGTACACCATACATTTGTGATGTCTATGTCTGGCCATTGTTAACAGACTGTCAGGATTCTGTAGAAGTGTAGTGTGTACATGTTATTTGGGCTGTGTAAGGAGGGGTGTACATGTGAGTGTCATGGCCCCTTTCTATCTGACTGGACATGCTGTTCCAGTTTCTGGTTCGCTATCAGCTGTTGTATGTTTGTACGGGCAGACAGTGACATGTCCTGTAACACCTCCAGATTCACACTACACTGTGGCTTGGGAAGTATGTGTAGGGGTAATGTGTGAGTGGAAATGGGACATGTGTATTCACACTATCATTACAGTGCAGTGTTCAGTTTGCTTATTGGTATGTCACTGTGACTGAGGTGCAATTACTTTCACATCAGTGTCTGTTTTCCACTGCTGTTATATCCCTGTAGTGCCTGTTATATTTGCAAATGCATGTGTACAGCCACAGAGCTGGATTTGGGTAGTGTTATGTTAGTCTGCTTGTAGTTTGGATGGTGCTTGGTAGTTTAGTGCAGTTTCCCTACTGTTGTGCTATGTCCACATATTCATAGGATGTACCATTGTCTGGCCAATACCTTTGGTCTGGTCCCTATAACTGTTGTGTATTCTTGATGCATCAGTGAAATGATGTGAGGATTGGGGGTCAATAACAAATGAGAAGCAACGGAGTCCCAGACCAGAGATATTTCAGTCAATATATGTTAGGACTAACAGTGTCAGTACATCAACTTTCTCAGTTATCTGCTAACACATTTTGGATATGTCTCTATTGTCATGCCTTTGTCCCCCTAGTTTGTCAGGATTGGTCCAGATTCATTGCACTAAGGGGTTTTGAGTGTACCTCAACATTGCCAGGCTTTCACAGAATATCCATATGTTTGGCCCATGCATTGGTTCTGTTCCACAATTTATTTGTATCTGTCTGGTAAATCACTGTGATGATCCAAGGATTTATGTCAGTGCAAAATGACATCACATGTCAGTTTCTATCCTCATATCCTTCTGATGTTTCTGCTGAAATGCACCCTGTTGCTGTAAAAATGTTTGTCTATGACAGCAACATTTGGAATATGTCCCTATATGTGACCCATCCCTTCCACTTTGTACAGCATTCTATATATAACACATGAATGATTCCACAGAGCTTAATCACTATTGTTGTATGCCTCTATTGCATGATAAGTTTGGAAAAGCAACAGTAATTCCTACAGCTCAAATGGTGTAGTGGTACATTTTTCTGACTCTCGTGTACAGGGTCCTGTTTCCTAGACTTGGGACTGATGTTTTTTTCATTAATGTTAAATGACCAGACTGTATAATAATTTTGAAAAAGCAACAGTCATTTCTCCAGGTCAGGTGGTGTAGTGGTATGTTGCTGTGATTATAGAGCATGGCATCCTGAGCTCAAGAGTTAGCAGGGCTGATTGTTTTGCTGCTGGGCAGAACAAGGGCTGTTGGATACAGAGTGATTAAGGCAGTACAGTATAAAAGGTAGCTAGGGATGTGCAGGACAGGTGTAGGAAAGGTCCATAGCTGTCCATTTCTTCTACAGCAACAGCTGTGAATGTCTAGAGAATTTGGAAGTGAATTTGGACACTCAAACCCCTGAGAGAGGGGTGAGGACAACAGGAATGTGTTGTCATGCAAAATGGATTGGATTACATATGTCCAGTGGACACGTGTGTAAAATGGACAGCTATGTAGGGGGCATACATTTTTGGGGGGAACAGAGTGCCATTTTCTTCTTTTAAGGTGAGAGTGGGATGTTGGGGAAGGATAGTAGGTACATTTGGGGAGTTAAGTGGGGTAGGAAGACATATAAGACAGACAAGACTGCAGACAGGGGTGGTATATGACACACTTTGGGGGTAAGCACCTTGGACAGGGAGGTTGGTTGGGAATCAGACACACATGAGCCCCCAAATGGATACAGTGGAACTGAGGTCCCCACTCATGGGCAGTCACCACTGCACCGTCATGGCCCCTAAGATGGCTGTGCTGAGGGCTGAACAGGAGGGGCCGGCTAACCCTCAAGATGCACCAGGCTGCCTTCAAGCTGGTGCAGCTGATCACCAAACTCTGATCGGAGAATGCTGCACATCAATCCTTGGACCTGACTATGGGTGACAGTCTCCTCTCTGTGCCTGCTTCCAGGAGGAGTGAGCCCCATCCTCTGAGGCAGTTCCAACTGAAGGTGGTGCAGGACCAATGGATGAGGAAGGCCTGGGTTGGGTCCCAGATGTGCTGGGGCCTAGTGCTATGACCAGATGAGGCAGTGCAGGTGGATCCTCTGGAATCCGCCTTTCCAGACGTGCTTTGCTGTTCAGTTTTTAAAAAAAATATGTTGGCTAGTCATGAGCAACACATTTCAAGATTAGTTATAACAGCATGCATGGGTGTTCAATTGACCACATAAAACAGTTTTGAAACAGCTGCATAGCAAATAGAACACATACATATATGGAACCACAGTAGGCATTATAACAGCATGCAAGTTACATTGACAGCAAAAGGCCACCAATTATAATATTTGAACAAGGTTCATTAATATTCAAGCAATTCAGTATTTGTAGAACAATAAAACACAAGTCCCAACAGTAGGTTTGGAGAAAGACATACCCATTATTTATGTGTATACATTATTAATGCAGATGGGGTGGGGGGGAGAGAGAGAGAGAGAGAGAGAGAGAGATGGCAATTAGCAACTGTATAGGCTTCTATTTTTTGCAAGTATACTGATCAGTAATCTACTCAGTACTCTCCAGGTCTGACCTCACTTTACATGTACCTATGGCCTGGGGTTGGACAGTGGAAGTGTTATACTCAGAGTATATTAGTAATGCTTTCTTATGGCTACTACAAACATTTCCTTTCCAGGCAGACCTGTAGAGGAAATGTCTGTTAACAATACCTGACTTTCTACACATATTCACATATTCAGGGTTACATATATGACACAGAATGTGGTGTCCTGCACTCATGCTGTGTGGGCGTGATACTGACATACTCTGCCGGGATTTCTATCTGTCACCCTGGTTATTGGCAGCGGTGACCACTAGTTATGACAGGGTGACAGTTGAGGGACATCTATCAGAAAAAAACACTTGCTGTATGTACTTATCTTGCTGTCATTTGCAGCCTTAGAGTTGGACAGTGGAAATGTTGTACACAGTATATTAGTAAAGCCTTCCTACAGATACTACAAACATTTCATTACCTGGCAAACCTGTGGAGGAAATTTCTGTTAACAGCACCTGACAATTTCTACACATATTCACGTATTCTTGTGTGACAATATGCATTCAGCTTATTACCACTGCCGGGATTCAAAACATGTCTATTTGTGCTAAAAAGGCACACCACACTTGTATTTCATCACAATGAGCTATTAAGGAATTGCTAACCCTTGCTTGCCTTTTTACTCCCTACTACTCCCTGGTTTGCATAATCTGACCTTGTAGTTCTGACATTCATGCATGGCAAATAGTTCTTGTACTGTGTATTCATACTTTAACATATTACAATCTGGAAAGCAATGGTTAACACAAAGCACTGCTGCAGGGGATAAAAGATTACATTTTACAGCTTACTATTCAGAGTTCAGATCTTGGTGCATGGCGCATTTCATATGGTTGTTCACCTGTTTTACAGCTCCACAATCTTTGTAAGATGAGCCTCACTTCATTCTTGCTGTCAGAGCCATGGTTGCTGTGCAGAACCTGTACACATTTATATTCCTACCACAGCATTAGAAAGTAAACATAACAGTCTGTGTTTTTTACTTTTATTAAAAGTTACAGAGACCTTTATTGCTAAATATCCTGTACATCACTATTAATCTATTAATGGTCATTTATTAATTACACACAGTACGCACTTTATGTACTGGTAGTTGACATTCTATTCCTTTCTATTTATTTGCCCTGAATACTGCAAGCTAGATTTGTACTCACCAGCCTCCCGGCACAGCCTTAGCAGCCTGTTTGCATGTCCATCCATGTTCACAGTTCTCTCATCTTCAGGTTTACAGAAGATAAAGAAATATTTATGCATACCTACCAATCACATACTCAGGCTGGACTTTGGCAAACACTAAGTGATACTGATACTTACACACTTCTGGGACATTCTGTGCCTGTGCATCTTGGGTTCAGTGGTCCAAGAGCTCTAACTTCCTATGCTTGAGGTCAGCATAATGGTGCTGGACCTGCTCATAAGTTTGAGGGATGCCAGTAGCACTGGTGAAATCACATGCGAGAAGGTCCCAGGCCTCTGCTTTGTATTGTGAGCCCTGGTACTGGTCCTGCAGCAGTCCCCCTTCGTGGTCTGTAATAAGGAGTCCAACCATGACCCTGGAATCCTGAATGCCCCAAAGCTGTGCCTGAAAGCATGTACTCTCACCAACCCCAGCCATAGTGCCTGCAGTGATCAGCTACAACTAGTTTTTGGCTGTATTCCCACCTGCGAGTTTAAATAGGGCTGAATTCCCACACTTTGCCATGATTGGACGATTTTGAATATGCTGAGTTAAGCTAACCAATGTGCAAACCCACTCAGCTAAGGTCAGCATTGCTTAAAGGGGTAGATGTTAAGCACTGCTTACCACTGTGCAAATCCATTTAACTGGGCTATTACTTAGCATTTGCATTTAAGCAATGCTTACACTAGCTAAGCATCGCTGAGCACAACTAAGCATTATTCAGCTTTCATTTCATGGAGTTTCAGGATTGTGGGGTTGAGTCCTCATTAATAACATATTATGATATGTACGTTTACCTTCCATAACATCTCCCTATGTGCTTTCATTACATTATATTCTTCTGTGTCTATACTGTATGGGACACATGTCTTTATATGGAGGTTTCACAACTTTATTAGACTGACACCTCATATTTGGACCTGCTGCACTACTCTGGTTGACAAATATTTATTATTTACTACCTAATTATACAAAAACAATGTTAGTACTGCTTTCACATATAAAAGTGAAAGGCCTTCATTGGAGCTTAAACTGTGAGTGCCTGCACACAAAGCAGATGTTCTAACCACTACACAACCTCATGTTGGGTACTTTAGCTATATATTTCTATTTAGCTCCTTGGTATGTGTAAGCTAGGCTGAGCTCAGCTACACTTAAACTTTATTGGAGATGGGAGAAAAAAGAAAATTGTGTTTTATTTTTATTTACTTTAGGGGTATGCACATTGCTTTCAGCTTCTTAGGGCAGGATATCTGGACAACTACATCATACATTGGGGGACAATGGCCACAACTGGGATAACTTTTTTATAGTTTCTCTCGGGAACATGCATGTACACTGGCATACCAATCTGGACATTCTCTGTGCTGGCCTATTTCTTGGGAGTGTGTCTGTTTGTTTTCTTTACATTACATCTGCAGACACTGTTATTCTTTAATAACAGTGTCCATGGACACTTTTTTGCTTTCAATGTGCCATATGGTACTTCTGGAGTACAGGGGGTGTGTTTACTGTGCAGGCACTGCTCGGAAACACCCCTTGCACTCGTTCCTGTTTCGTGTCCATGTAGGATACACAGCAGTACACCTTCATGAATATGCATGACGGGCTGCTGTCCTACATGGCCACAAAACCACTCTGTGCAAGAATAACACTGTTCTTGCATGGAGTTTACTGAATCCCGGGAATTGTAAAGCCAGTGTAATCCATAACAGACAGTGTACCCATTATGAATCCAGTGTAACACACAACTAGTAGTGTGTTCATTATGAATCCACTGTAACCTGCAACAATAAGTCTTCAGGCTGTAATCAAAGCTAAAGATTATATGTTCTCCCCTTTGGTAAATGCAGAAAACAAAAGGGAACTGCTAACAGGGTGGAATACATTCCTCACAGGCAAATAAAAACAGTAAAAAAAGAAACAAAAAGGACTAAAACAATTAAAAACAAATTCCAAAGTCACTGTTGTTGCTGGACTGATGGAAGGTCAGATATATGCAGGCATCTTCATGTAAATGGAGGGATGTATGCTTAATAGTGAATCCATTTATAAAAACTCAGAAATTACATTTACCATAATGCACTGTACAAAATCAGTATGTAAATATCTCATACATGGGTGGTGTGTACCAGCCATAAAATATAGCAGCAAAACACAGCAGGAGCAAGAATTTCAGGTATACAATGAGGTTATTTTAAAAAGTAAGCAATTTCCTTTTTTTTTTTTTTTTTTTTTAAATAATGGCATTATATATTAGCAATCGACAACTTCTGCGTTTGGGTAAAGCATTGGCAAAATTAGTGCAATCTATATACAGGGACCAATGACAAAAGTATGAATAGTGCTTAGACTTACAGATAAGTTCTTGCTTGGAGCGGATGTGCATCAGGACTCAGCTCTGAGTTCACTGCTCACAAAAAGAAATGCACCCCAATTGAAGATGGTAATCCAATAAAACTCAAATAAACCACCAAAAACAGCAAAAGGAGGGATTTTCATGACAGATATACAAAATGTATTTACACTTAGGCACAGAAAACAAAGTCCCAACTGAAGATGGTAATCCAATAAAACTCAAACAAACCACCAAAAACACCAAAATGAGGGACTCTCACAACAGATACACCAAATGTCTTTAACATGGTAACATAATAACTATTTTTCCGCTTTCATCCAAACCAGAACTTCATCAGAATAATGATTTTTTTAAACAAACTTAGAATTTCCTTTCTTCTTTTGTGTTTTGTTTCTGACTTTTGATATCTGTTCTCTATTCACTGGTATCCCACATCATATAGGGATAGAATGTGTAAGAAAATACTTGAATTTATTTTCTAATTTTACCCAGAAAGATGTTAATTATTGTTGTTTGCTTTTAGAAATGTTATTAAATAATATTTCTTTTATGTTTAAGCAAAACATTTACAAGCAAGTTAGAGAGGCTGTTATGGGCTGTGCTGCCTCAGCCTACGCTAATTTGGTTTTGGGCTGGTGGGAGCAGGAGCTCCTGCAACCCCTTTTCACTAAGTATAAAGACATTTGGTGTATCTGTCATGAGAATCCCGCCTTTCGCTGTTTTTGGTGGTTTGTCTGTGCCCACTGCTGTTCATGCTGGTGATGGACTACATTAGCAAACAAGTTGGAGGGAACAAATCAATAAAGCTGTATGCAAACAATGCAGTACTGAAGGCAGAATCTGAACAGGAATTTTATAAATTTTAGAGAATGGAATGCAAAACTGAAGGCACATGGGATGAAACTGAGTATAGACCAGACAGTGGTCATCCCAGCAAATGGAAATCAGAAGAAGCTTAAAATTAGGATAGAATGGAAAGCAGTGGAACAAATTAACAGCTTTAAGTATCTGGGAGGTGTGTCTCAGGAGAAAGAAGTCATAATGAAGATGTCAAAGCTAGAATCAGAGGAGCTGCATCAAACTGGCACAAATTGTCAGGAGTAATGAGTGCTTTCCCTCCCACAAAAAATGTTTTTTGTCATGTATAACATCAAATTTCACACTTTAGTGTCATGTTCCAAGGATCATGCTTACTTTTTCAGAGTTTTGGGAATTACAGTGAAGAGCATCAAGTCATTGTTAATCTAGAGTAATGTTGTTGCAGAGTCTGCAGAACTGGATCTGTGAATCCTGTTCCTGTTACTTCACTGACAAGCACAAATCGACTTCCCCTGAAAAATTTTCATTAGTTGTATGCAGTACGGGAAACTTCTACATACTGGTCGATAAATGTAACTTGTTCTTTATTATTGATGTCTGGGTGCAATCAAGAATCACAGAAAAGTACTGGGCTTCTGTTAACTTTCCTACAGTTGTCCTTAAAACAACACTTGAAAGCAACTGGATGATGTTATTCTAAATGCCCTTCCCAATACAATGATTCATTATTTCTTTATTGTCAAACTGGTGTATATGTTCGGCCTTGATATCAAAGCTGGCGAAAAAACTGCCATTCCCACATGCATATAATATATTCCCTGTGATACACAAAACAACATGCTCCATTTAGCCAGGTACTGGATCTCACCACTGTTCAAAATTGACTGCAACCAGTCCATTCCTTTGTTAGGCTGAAGTGAACCTAACAGACTGCACCTTGCAGTGACATCAGTCTTCTTGTCAGGAAACACAGAAGTCTACATGTAATGTAAAGCTACCAAGTCTTCAGCATAAGACAAAGGAATCTGTGGCCAGCAGCTTCCTTTCTAGTTTCTCAGGGCCCTTCCCAGCAGTGACATATTTGGGGTCCTTCTAGCAACTACTGCTTTCGCAGGTGGCGAACACTGGCTGTGGTGTTACTGGTTTTATTGATGACATACTAGAAATTGCCAGGTATGTCTCCTTTTAACTTCTAAGACTAATGTTTATGAAAAAAATATTTATGATCCTTGACTGCAATTGGGATAAGGCTTAAGTTGATGGTAGCCTAACTTAAGGTCTAGAATGTTGAACACAGTTGCCCCATTCAGTTTAGTAATTTATGCTTTTGACTGTTTGTGCAGGATGTTTCTTCCTCTATATGGCCCAATTAGTTAATCTGATATACACTCATTTTCATTTCACCTGAGCTTTTGGACTTTGTTCTGAAACTGATGGGGAAATCAAAGGTTTTTGTTCTACAGTTTTTCAGGTACGTCATTCTCATCCAACTTATTAATTTACTTTCAACCTTCCCATGAGGCAACAAGTACTGAGTGATCTATGCAAAGCCTAACTTGCTGATATTTCACTTTGTGTCTTCAGATAATTCAGTGTGCCTCCTTGGCAGTGGCTCTAATCTCATTTCTTTTACATGTCTTGTTTTATATATATATAAGTTTGGCAGCTCAGCGGTGATAAAACTTTTCCTAGCAGGATGTGAACATTTGCAGCAGTCTATCTGTTGTTCACTCTTGCTGTACGGTACTGTCAAAACAACTCTTTTAGTGGAAGTACTTTCTCTGACTTTTATAGACATTATCTTTAATGAAGCATATTTAACATGGTTACTCTTCTCTTAACCAATCATGCATAGCAAAACTCATAGAAAACCTGCCACAGATTAAATGCTTCTTGAACATATTTTAGTAACTTTACAGCCAAATAGTTTCTATAACAACCTGGTTCCTACTCTACATATATTAAATACTGTATATGTGTCTGAATGCCTAGATGTGTGTCTACAATCTGTCAGCATCTTCTTGGTCTAACATTGCTACACACCTTTAGCAGACTGTTTCAGTGCACCAAATGCTACAGCAACACCACTTTATTCAAGAAACACCTGCCCAGACCTTTCAACTGCCCCTATCTTAGAGGAGCATACTTATTTGCAAGCCTGATTTACCCATGATACTCCTGTTTTTTGGAAGTATATCCTTATTTTCATATATGATTTACCCCTTTTCACAATTTTCTGAATCCTGCTCATCACAAATGATTTTGAAGATGTCTAGTACACAAAAAAAAAAAAAAAACACAGTAGACAACAAATATATTAGTGGCACCAAAATTTTAAAGAGAACACACATCTGAAATTTCCTTTTTTTTGAATACAAAAATAAACACCCTTGAGTGGTAGAATTTTGCAATACAGTTCATTATAATCTACAGACTATACACAGTTTTTTTGATAATATGCGTATATTTTCCATAATTTTGTCATTTTGTTTTTTAAACATATTTCTGAGTAGTATCCCACATTCCTACTGGAAGCAGGAAGAGTTATGTGCTATTTGGTATTTACATGTTATGGTATTTAAATGTCCATATTTTTGACTGGATGCAGGTTGAGAAGTATGTTGCTGTCTACAGCCTTGAGTTCTTAACTTACATTCTGACATGCTTCAAGCTATGCATCATGCACCTCCACAGTGCTCTGGGTAAGTGTTTTGCTTTTCTTTATATGCACTATATATTTGAATTATGCAGTTTCTTCCTTGTATTTCAGCACAACATCATGAGCATGATACACCAGCATCTCTGACTCTAACCCTTTATCTAAAATAAACTAAATAAGATTGTAGTTTATTATATTTAGAGAATTAAATCTGACCTCAAGCAAGGTGATTGTGTTCACACAAAAAGGAAATCTGAGTCACATTAACTTCTGCATGTTTAGGGAAGTTATTCCCTTATCAAATACACAAGAAACAAAATGTTTAATTTTATTACTGGAACATGAAAAGCATTTCATCAAACAAAGCAGATTTATGCATTTCATGTTTCCCAAAATAATCATCCTCAGTATATCTGACAGTATTTTTACTTCAGCCAACATATAACATTCATAAATAAAAATCTAGGAAAAATAATTATATGAAACTGCATATTAAGGAAAAGTGCATTGTAGTCCCTTTATATAAAAATACTTTCTCATGTTCAGAAGAAGCAGAAAATAATGTATATAAGTACATGCATGCATGCATGCATTAGTGTGTAATGTGTATGTATTGTACCACAGACATTTCCTTAATAAATAAACAGGGTTGAAAAATAATTTAATATGCTTAATTACCTTATTAAATCTATGTGATTTTGGTCACTTAACTGTACTTATTTCCTTATACTCATCAGTTAATTACCATTTGTGCATTACCATTCTCATAGCAGTAATCAAATACTCAACAGATTGGTTGATTTTAAAACCATATAGTAAACACAGTTGAATGTTGATATTTATATGACCCATTTTCTTATACTACATGAAAAAATTGTCAAATATTTCTTCTTGGAGATAATTTAAAAGTTTGTAGCAAAGAAAACAGATGACTTTTCTTCAGAGATGACTCTTACAGCAGTACATTTAATATGTGGGTTCTATGTACCAATTTCCACTCTCATTCATCTATCCTGACATTCAAGCTGTTAGTGATCCTCTTGTATGACATCTCTGGTTTCATACAACTATTTCTATGGCATCAGCATGTTCTTCATATAAAAACTAAATTACCCCATAATATTATCAGTTATTGGAGACATTTCAGATTTGTTAGTTCCTTGACTGCCTTTTCATTTGTAAGTACTCTGTTATACAATTTGGCCTACTAAATGGTGGATAAGTATTCAAAATTGTATGTATTCTTCATTGTTAGAGATACTGCACTCCTGTGTGTGTCATCCTTCAGATGACATGTTAAGCCAAGGACCCATCTGTCTGAGTTGGTGGTAGCGCAAGTGGACGTAAAAGATCCTACTGCGCCTATTGAAAAGAGTAGAGGAAATTCCTCTATGCTTTGGCAATATTTTAAATAGTAGTATGAATACAACCGTAGGCCACCCTGAAAAGACAACACTAATCCAATGGGGCTAAATAAAAAAGAGAGAGAAAATAATTAGTCCACAGCTGTCAAGCAAAGGTAACACTCAGAGAAATGAAAGAAGGTGCAAACTAGAAAGAGGGCATTAAAGTTCTTCCATACTGGTGATGATAATATAATGCGCTTTTGGAGGGTCACATTATAGGACAAAATGCTACATGATAAAAAGATTATGAATAGCCACTGCTTATGTCAATTAAGAGGTGGATTCAGAAAACTTCTGATGTGGCTCAGCAGTGGATGATGCTTAGTTATTGGAGAAACATTGACTCATAGAAGGAACTTCAGACATACCCAGAATATAAGAGCTGAATGTAATATAAAAAGTGAGCTATTAACTAAGAAGGCAGGCAATGTGTATTACAATGTAGACTGGAAATGGATCATGGTTTTCAACTGTATTATGCAAAAATCCTTTCTCATTGGAGAAAACAGATAAGGAGATGATGAAATTTATTCTTCAGATGGTAGAAAAGGATGAAGTATTGCTGATGAGGGATCACAGTATGCTAGTTATGCATCAGAACACTTTCATGGCAGCAACATCAAACAGAACCTTTCCTGATGTGTTGATAGAGGAGACCCTGATGGAACCAAGTCAGAGGTTCATAGGCTTATACTAGGCTAATGGCCACCAGGCTCTTTACAAGCCTAGCCATGCAACCCAACCCAGTTTTGTCCCTGAGTTCCTTGGACAAGCCTAGTCATGTAACCCATCCCACTTTTGTTCCTGAGTTCTTTGGACACCTACATGGTGGGGTATATTAGTAAAGAGGTAGGTAGAGGCTATGTACGAGTGTGTATTAGTTGGGGATTAATTTACCTACTGTTGACCTCTGTCCATCAGAGGCATGAGGGTCAGACCAGGAGTGAATTTGTGACCTTCCATCCAATAATCAAGAGTTCTTTAAAGAGAGTCATGTATGAACTCTGCTTCATGTAGATAGGGAGCGTATTCTGTAAGGCAGGGATCCTTTGAGATTCATGGCCATCTCTCCAACATACTATATTTATGTCACAGGCAAATTCAGGTCCCTAGATCTAGCATTTCTGGTGCTTTTGTGGATGTGCAAGTGAGCTATAAGAGATGGATTCCAAAATAAAGGCAGACCCCTAGATTGAACAAATTCTGTGCAAGAATAAGACTATTCTTGCACGAAGTGGTTTGTGTTCGTTTAGCACAGCAGTGCACCTTGAATAGTCATGAAGGCTTACTGCTGTACTACCTATATGGACACGAACCATGAACGAGTGCAGAGGGCATGTCAAAGTAGTGCACGGACAGTGAACACATCCCCCTACACTCAGAAAGTGCCATACAGCATTTCCTAAGCCAAACTAGAATAATATTAGAGATTTATTCTAATATTATGCCTGTATTTCAGTGTCTGGGGACACTGAAATGAGATAATAATAATTCAGTGTCCACAGACACTGAAAGAAACATTGACATGAAGAAAGAAATGCATGGGGTGTGTGACAGGTTCTGTGACACATCCTCTGCATTGCTAAAGTGCCATATGACACTTCTTCAACCTGATAAAGCAGGAAATGTGTGCAAATGCACACATAACTGGGGATAAATCCCTCAAAAGTGACAAAACACACATATAGCCCTCACAAACATAGAAAGTTGATAGAGAACAGATCATGCATTAGCATGAATTATGGAAGGGTAGAAGTCTGAAAGCAAATGGATGCCAATATTCTCTTATAGCAGTGCATGTTGACAAAGGCACATATGATGGGGGGAGTAAATAATAAATTAGGGACATGCCTGAAAAATTGCCCTCACACACTTAGAAAGTTGGTAGAAAACAGGATATGTATTAGCAGGAGTCCCTGAAGGATAGAAGTCTGAAAGCCAAATTAATGCCATTATTGCATGATTGCAGTCCTCAATGAGCTGTCAGAACACCACAAGACTCACTTATATAAAATAATATAATAATAATATAAATGTTTTTCAAGCCTAAGGAATGTTTAAGCATAGCTAAGTGGGTGTGTGCATTATGGCCCTCCATTTAGCATCGCTTAAACATCCCCTGGGAGATAAATGCAAATACACAAGTAAAATTTCTAAGCTGAGGTAGTGTAGTGGTAAGAGCCCTGCCTTTACATGCAGGTGTTCATGGTTCAACTACCAAGACAAGTAATTTATTTTTCTATGGGAAAGTAGTGTTAAAATTATTTTTGTAAACTTAAATTATGTAGCAAATATTTTTTGTCAACCAGGGTAGTGTAGCAGGTCCAAAACTGAGATGTCAGTCTAGAATAGATGTGAACCCCCCCCCCCCATATAAACACAAGTGCCCCATACAGTATAGTCAAACAATAATATAATTTAATGAAAGCACATAGAGGGATGCCATGGAAGGTAAACATAAAATTATAATATGTAACAAAGGTGCACCACTGTACCTTCCCAAAGAAAGAAGTAATAAATAAAGGTAAAAAGTGGAAGGCACAAATAGGCAGCCTGTTTCTACCTGTGCTGCTTTGTCTGTTTGAAACTGCTCTTCAGAGTGTTGAAAGAACTACTTCAGAGTGGTGAATCTCCAGGTTTGAAGGATTATGAACCTGCTATTTGGATTTTTTCCAGTTGGATTTATTTAGCTGAGTAACATACTTGTTGTGACTGCCTGTTTGTGCCTTCCACTTTTTACCTTTATAAAATTATAATATGTTCGTAATGATGAATCAGTCCCACAATCCTGTTACTTTATAAAATGAAATGTGAGCAATGCCAAATAGTGCTCAGCTATGCTAACCAGGTGTAAGCATTGCTTAAATGTAAATGCTAAGCAATGAGTAGCCCAGCTAAGTGGATTTGCACATTGGTAAGCAGTTCTCAACATCTATCCCTTTAAGCACTGCCAGCCTTAGCTAAGTGGGTTTGCCCATTGCTTAGCTTAGCTCAGCATATTCAAAATGGTCCAATGACAGTAAAGGGTAGGAATTTAGCTCTATTTAAACCTTGCAGGTGGGAATACAGCCATAACCAGTTGTAGCTCATCCTTGCAGGCACTATGGCTGGCGTAAGAGAGGGTTTGCACTTTCAGGCGCAATGCTGGGGCATTCGGGAGTCCAGGGTCATGGTTGGACTCCTAGTGAAAGACCATGAGGAGAGACTGCTGCAGGGCCAGTACCAGGGCTCCCAATACAAAGTGGAGGCCTGGGACCATCTTGCACATGATCTCACCAGTGCTACTGGCATCTCTTGAATTGCTGAGCAGGTCCAGCACCTATTCACTGACCTCAAGCATAGGAAGATGGAGCTCTTGGACCAGTAGACCCAAGACACATGGGCACAGAATGCCCCAGAAGTGTATAAGTATCAGTATCAATTAGGGTTCAGCAAAGTCCAGCCTGTGTATGTGATTGATAGGTATGCATAAATGTTTCTTTATCTCCTGTACAACTGCAGATGAGAGGGCTGCAAACCTGGACACCCATGCCAGCAGGTTGCTAAGGCTGCGCTGGAAGCCTGGTGAGTACAAATATAGCTTGCAGTATTCAGGGCAAATAAATAGAAAGGAGTAGAATGTCAAATGCCAGTAGGTTAAAATGTGTACTGGGTGTAATGAATAAACGAGATGTTAGCAGAGTAATACTGATGTACAGGATATCTATCAATAAAAGTGCCAGTACTCTTCAATAAAACTAAAAACCCCAGACTGTTGTGTTTACTTTGGTATGTGGTAGTACGAATCTAAAAGTGTACACATTCTGCACAGCAATTATGGCTCTGACAGCATGAATTAATTGTGGCTCATCTGACAAAGATTGTGGATCTCTAAAACAGAAGATCAACTATATGAAATGTTCCATGCACCAAGATCTGATCCCTGAATAGTAATCTGTAAACTAGTATACTGTATCCCCGACAGCAGTGCTTAGTGTTAACCATTGCTTTCCAGATTGTTATATGTCGAAGTATTAATACAAAGTACAAGAATTATCTGCCATGCATGAATGTCAGAATTACAAGGTTAGATTGTCCAACCAACACAGTATTAGGCAGAATACAGTCAAGCAGCAAACAGCAGTTCCTCAATAACTCATTGTATTGAAGCACAGCCTTGTGGTACCGTTTTGCACAAACAGGCATGGTTCGAATCCCAGTAGTGGTAGTAAGCTGTATGCACAATTTCACCTAAGAGTTATGTGAATATGTGTAGAAACAGTCAGGTAGTGTTAACAGATATTTTCGCAACAGGTCTTCAGGGTAAGGAAATATTTCTATTAGCTGTAAGAAGGTTGTACTAATACACTGTGTACAACACTTCCACTGTCCAACCCCAAGGCTGCAAAAAACAGCAAGATAAGTACAGACACCAAGTGGTTTCTTCCGTTAAATTTCCTGCAAGTGTCATGCTGTCAAAGCTAGTAGTCACTGCTGTCAATAACCAGGGTGACAGATAGAAATCCAGGCGGAGTATGGCAGTGGCACACACACAGCATGAGTGCACGGCACCCTAGTCAGTGTCACATATCATTGTCAATGCTGGTGTGAATGACCTGAGATGTACCTCCCTGGACTACATGAAAAGACACATAGAGGAGCTCTCTGAGCATGTAGCCCAGGCCGGTATAACCCTGACCTTGAGTAGCATCTTACCCTCACCAAGAATGATGCCACAATATGAAGACAAGATGATCAATTTCAACAATTGGCTTAAGTATTGGTGACATTCAAAGGGGATCCAATGCCTGTCAGCCTGGGATGACATGCTCGACAAGCCATGATGCTTTGCTAGGGATGGCTTGCACCTGTCACCCCTGGGCTTTCGGATATTGGCAAAGGCTCTTGCCACCCCCATAGTGCCTTTTTTAGGCAAGGCTCAAAAGACAAACCCTCCTCCATAGGTATCACAAGGGATAAGAAACTAAGAGTAATGCTACTCAATGCCAAAAGTCTAAACTTCAAGATGGATGCACTCAAAACTCTCCTTAGCGTGGAGAACATCGATATCTGTGCAGTAACAGAAACCTGGTTCAAGGCTCCTGAGAGCACCCCAGCACTACCAGGTTATACCTCATACCATGTTTTTTGGCCCCAAAACTTGGACCAAACCACAAAAGGAGGGGGAGTATCAATATTCGTCAAAGATACCCACACCTCCAGGTTGGTGGCACAGCACGAAGCATCAGAGACTATCCATGTGCAACTAACAGTGGGTAAAACTGCCTTCCAGTTTATAGCCTGCTACAGACCACCCTCCCAAACCCAGGAATCCCACTTGGCCTTCCTGAGAACACTGGAAAATATGAAGGTCTCTCCAAACACCATTATATTGGGTGACTTCAACTACCCAAACATAGACTGGGAGCATTACTCTAGCTCCAACACCCTAGCCCAAAGGTTCCTAGAATGTATAAACTCAAATGCTATGGAACAACTTATTACCACTCCCACAAGAGGGGAAAACATACTGGACCTGATCATCACCAACATGGGGACTCTGTGCTCCAGACCAGAAGTGTATCCCTCACTGGTAAGATCAGACCATAAACTAATCTCACTAGATATTCACATCCCGACCCCAGCCCCTGCCCAGAAAACCACAGTGAAAAACTTCTCTAAAGCAAATTTCACATTCCTCAAAACCAAGGTGGAATCCATCAAAGCCCCTGGGCCTGTGGAAAATACGGCCCAGACCGCAGAATCCTTTATAAACGCATTCTATGAACACCTTCAGGAATGCATGGATCATGCAATCCCAAATAAAACCAAGACCCAATCCTCCAAAGGCAGGCGTCCTGTTTGGTGGACCCCAGCCATAAACAGACTATACAATAGAAGGAGGAAGCTACTACATGATAGATCAAAATCCCAAAAAAGGGAAGGCATCTCTGATCAGTATTAGCAAAAAACTACGGGCACTCATAAAATCGTCTAAGGCTAGCTTCGAGAGAAAAATTGCACAGGACACTAAGGATAATCACAAGGCTTTCATTAGTTATGTTAGGAAGCTGTTGAGAATTCCCAGATATGCTCAGACTTAGTCCAAAATGACAAAAAATACACTGAACCCACAGACATTGCCAACATCCTAGCTGACAGGTTCAGTGCAAACATCTCCCCCCCTTCCCCACCAAAAGGGCAAATATCTATCCCAGCAGAGTGCTGCCCCCCTGACATCTCAGATGCTCAGGTAAGAGCCGCCCTCTTCAAAGCAAAAAACACAGCATCAATGGGACCAGACAGTGTCCTGGGCTGCGTCCTACATGAACTCCAAGAAGAACTAAACCCAAACATAAAACTACTGTTCAATCTCAGCCTTACTACAGGATATGTACCCAAAGAGTGGCGTACAGCAACAGTGGTCCCTCTCCACAAAGGTAGTGCCTCAACAGATCCTGGAAACTATCGCCCCATAAGCCTGACTAGCTTGGTCTGCAAAGCTATGGAAAGGATCATCATGGACCTCATAAATAAAGATATTGGGGACCTACAGACACTGGAACCTACCCAGTCCGGCTTTGTTAAGGGCAGATCCTGCCTCTTAAACCTGGTCGATTTCTTTGGAACAGTCACCAAGGACATTGATGAGGGGAAGGTGGTCCACACAGCCTACCTAGACCTTGCAAAAGCCTTCGATACAATACTCCACTCGTGCATTATAGATAAGCTCACCAGCTTAAATATAAACCCCTATGTCACTAGATGGGTTGCAAACTGGCTCAAGCACAGAACCCACATGGTTAGAATTGCTGGAGCCATGTCAGACACCAAACCAGTTACAAGTGGCATCCCACAAGGCTCAGTCCTGGGACCTCTCTTGTTCGGTATATATTTCTTGGAGGTACAGGCCAACATGGAAGGACTGTGGCTGACGAAGTTCGCAGATGACTGCAAACTGGGCACCATAATCGACTTTCCAGCTGACACAAGCATTCTACAAAAGGGCCTCATAGAAACAGACAACTGGTGCCAGAGCCATGGCCTCAAGCTAAACGCCAAAAAGTGTATAGTCATCCCCTTTGGTAAAAACAAAGTGCCCACAAATTACCACATAGGTGGTAATCCATTAAGCATGGAAAAAGTAATTAGGGACCTGGGGACCCAAGTTGATAGCAATCTCTCATTCGATAACCACGTGGCCAAAGTGGTTAGAAAAACATTTTATATAGCCCACCTAATCATGAAGGGATTCACATCTAGATCAGGGGAGGTCATCGTGCCTCCTTACTCATCCCTCATCAGGCCCATAATTGAGTACAATGCCCCTTTTGGGATGTACCTTACCAGATACCTGTAGCAACTGGAAAGACCCCAAAAGTACCTCACTAAGAGGATCAAAGGGCTCAAACAGATGCCATATGCTGCCCGGTTAAAGAAACTCCAGCTCTACTCAGTGGCATACTGCCTGCTCAGAGGCGATCTGTGCCAGACGTATAAAGCCATGTCCAACCCCGAATTAATGGACATGCTACACCTCAGAAAATCCAAATCCCATCGAGCTACGCGCTTGAGAGACTTGAACCTCAGCACTGAAATAAATAGGACATGCTGGAGGGACAGATTCATAACCCAGAGGCTCCCTTCACTCTGGAATAAAATCCCAGTCCAGGTTAGGCAGAGTCCCTCATTGACTCTCTTCAAGAGTAATCTTGATGAGTGGATGGGAGATCATAGATTTAACCCAGGTATCACTTCTGTGTCACTGTTAGACAGAGGCACAGTATACTAACCTCGAAAAAGGGCATAGTAAAATTAATTTAAAATGGGTGGCGAAAGCCAAACACACTCTGGCTAGGCTTGTAAATGCCCTAGGGCAGATAGCCTAGTATGAACCTATGAACATATGTAACCTTGAATATGTGTAGAAACAGGTAGTGTTAACAGAAATTTCCTTCACAGGTCTACCAGGTAAGGAAATGTTTCTATTAGCCATAAGAAGGCTGTACTAATACACCATGTACAACACTTCTATTGTCCAACCCCAGGCCGTAGGTAGATGTAAAGTGAGGTCATACCTGGAGAGTAATGAGTACAAAAATGATCAGTACAGTTGTGAACAAAGACTATACAGTTGTTAATTGATATCTACCTCTCTCCCCCACCCTGTCTGCACCAATAATTCATACACATAATCAACGGGTATGTTTTTCTTCAAAACTACTGTTGGGACAGGTGTCCTATTGTTCTACAAATATTGAATGATTTGATTATTAATGTTCCCAGTTCAAATACTATCAATGGTGGCCTGTTGCCATCAATGTAACCTGCATGCCGTTATGATGCCTGCTGTTGTTCCATTCATGCATGTGTTCTGTTTGCTATGCAACTGTTTCAAATCTGTTGTTTTTGGTTAATTGGAACACACATGCATGCTTTTAAAACTAATGTTGAAATGTTTTGTTCTTGACTAACCAACATATTTTGTAAAACCTCAACACCATAGCACATCTGGGAAAGCAGATGCAGTGGATCCACCTGTCCTGCCTCATCTGGCTGTAGCAATGGGCCCTAGTATGTCTGGCACCCAACCCAGGACCTCCTCGTCCACTGGTCCTGCACCATCTTCAGGTGGAACTGCCTCAGGGGATGGGTCCCCTCCCCCCTGACAGCAGGTGCAGACAGGAAACCATCACCTATAGCCAGGCCCGGGTTTATTTTATTTATTTCACATTTGTTAACCAGGTTAGTCCAACTGAGTTTGCAAAGAAACCCATTTGCAGTAGAGACCTGAGGGAAAAATCCCCAGAAAACATAAATAAAGATAAAGTGAAAATATACAAATATTAAATAACAATCACAATACAAAATAATTGTAAAACAGAAAAGGTTATTAACTATTTGCATTGCATTGACAGTAAGCAACCCATTTTCAGTGGAGATCCAAAGGGAAACAGCCCCAGCAAACATAAGCAAATATAAACATATAGGACAAAAAAAACTATTAAAAATAGGTGCAAATGCAAAATTATAAAGGGGAAAAAGAAAAAAAATTATGAACAGTGTCAGCAATGTCCAACCTTTTATATAGGAAAGATGGACGGAAACTTGAAAGAACAGGTTTATGAACACATCTACAGCATAAATAAAAGTAAACAGGAAAATGCTCTGGCCAGACATATTACAGAATATCCTACTCATAAATTCAGTTGCAGAGGCATAGACCAAACTAAAAGTAGTAATAGAGGGGGCCCATAAACACTGAATTTTTAAAGACTGGAACTTCTATGGCAGCTAAGAACAAGTGCTTTCAATTTTCCAGGTTTGAATGAGGTAGCTTCAATACTGTGTATATTGAAACTGAAAATCCTTTTGAGATAGAATTTTTTTATAATAAATGAATTTTATGAATTTTGATTAATCTATTTATTATATCTATTATTATTACTTTTGTACTTTTTTTTAAATAGATGATTGTAGATAATTTATATACTGATACAATTTTAGAATTTGTTGTAGTAAAAATGCTTATAAGGCAATTAAATAATTAATAGTAAATTGATGGTTGTTAATGATGAGGAAGGGTGGGTATAAGAAGGCAAGAATGTAACAAATTAGTATCCAAATAAGTCCCTCTACCTAAAGAGATGAAAAGCACTTAATAAAACTTGGTTTTCTCTTTTTCACACTTGGTATACATTTTCCATGCTGTTCTCTGAAGTCTGCAGCAAGTTGTATGTTTGTAAAATAGTTTGTCAATGAGTTTGGTGTGTAGCGCCATCCAAGATGAGTTTGGTGGACAGCTACGCTAGAGTGAAGGCCTCCTGATGCATCTTGAGGGTTAGCCTGCCCCTCCTGTCCACCCCCCACCACAGCCATGTTTGGGGCCTTGAACTTGCAGTGGTGACTGCCCAAGGGTGAGGACCTCAGTCTCACTGTATCTATTTGGGGACTCATGGGCATCTGATTCCCAACCACCCTTCCTGTCCAAGGTGTTTACCTCCCACACGTGTCATATACTGCCCCTGTCTGCTGTTTTGTCTGTCTTGTCTGTCTTCCTACCTAACTTACCTTCCCAAATACACCTGCTATCCTTCCCCCACATCCCACTCTCACCTTAAAAAAAAGGGCATTTGTTCCCCAAAAAAATTATGCCCCATTCATAGCTGTCCATTTCACACATGTGTCCACTGGACACATGTAATCTGGTGCAATTGGCTTGACAGCACATTACTGTTGTCCTCACCCCTCTCGCAGGGGTTTGAGTGTCCAAATTCACCTCCAAATTCTGTAGAAATTCACTGCTGGTGCTGTAGAAGAAATGGACAGCTATGGACCTTCCCCTACATCCATCCTGCACATACCTAGCTACTTTTCATACTGTACTTCCCTCTGCGTGCCACATTTTTCACCACTTTCCTATCATCCCTTTTTCTTTTAAAGAAATTAGCCCATAGCTTGGTATCACTTATTGTCACAAAGCCAGCAAACCCACTTACAACTGCTTAAAAGCCCCTTAATCACTCTGTCTCCATCAGACCTTGTTCTGCCCAGAAACAAAATAGTCAGCCCTGCCAAGTCTCAAAGCCAGGATGCTGTGCCCTATAATGACAGTAACATACCACTACACCATCTGAGCTGTGAGAATGTGTAATGCTTAATCTGGTCATTTAACATTAAGGGGGGAAAAAAACAGTCCCACGTAAACCCATGACCCTGTACACTACAGTCAGAGCAATATACAACTACAACATCCGAGCTGTAGGAAATAATGTTGTTTTTTCTAACATATCATGCAATAGAGGCATACAACATTAGGGCGAAAGTTCTGTGGAATCATGCATGTGTTGTATATAGAAATATATATATATATGTATATATGGATTCCATACATTTGGTCGAATTACACTTAGTCGAAAATGATTCCAGGCATTTCTCTTCACTGAAAGCTCACTTGACTGAAAGCTCACTTGGTTGAAGTTCATTTGGTTGAAAAGGAAATATAGCCCCTGCCTCACTACAGTGCAACCCTGGAGTGAGAATATTAAATAAGGGGGGTGTGGAGGGCACAGCCCCCTACATTGGGGGTGTGGGGTGCATAGCCCCCCACATTATGCCAATATGTTTTACTAAACATATATATATCAATGCATTTCTAATGGATATACCTTCTTATAATAGTGAATACATTAAAATTATGTGGGGGGGCTATGCCCCCTCACATCTCCCATTGTGGGGGGCTGTGCCCCCCACACCCCCATTTTAATATTCTCACTCCAGGGTTGCACTGCAGTGGAGCAAGGGCTATATTCCATTTTCGACTAAATGAACTTCGACCAAGTGACCTTTCAGTCAAGTGAGGTTTCATTGAAGTGCAATGCCTGGTATCTTTTTCGATTAAGTGTAATTCGACCAAATGTATGGAATCCATATATATATATATATATATATATATATATATATATATATATATATATATATATATATATATGTACATAACATGCAGTGCAGTCAGACCTCAGAACCATCCCTCTCAACCTCTTAGTGCAAGACACCTGTACAAAGGCTGTAAAGGGGGTGGGGAATGGGCCAGATATCGGGACATATTTCAACTATTGCTGTTAGGAATGAAGACATTTGCTACAGCAACAGGGTGCATTTCAGCAGACAATTACTGAAGGATATGAGGATGGAAACTAAACTGTTATGTCATTATTTACTGACATAAATCCTTGGATCATCACAGTGATTTACCAGACAAATACAAATAAATTGTGGAACAGAACAAAAGTACAGCCCAAATATCTGGACATTCTGTAAAAATCCTGGCAGTGGAGAGGAATGCTCAGAACCCCTTAGTGCAATAAATCTGGACCAAACATGACAAAGCAGGTGACAAAGGCATGAAATTAGGGACATATCCAAAATATGTGAGTAGATAAACTGAGAAAGTTGATGTAATAATGCTGTATCCCCTAACATATATTGACTGTAATATCAGAAATATGTGACTCAGTTGCTTCCCATTAGTTAGTGACCTCAATCCCTACAACATCAAACTGATGTGTCAGGAATACATAAGGAATACATAACAGTTATGGGGGACGAGACCAATGATATCAGCCAGACAACAGGACATCCTACGAATATGTGGACATAACACATTAGGGAAACTACACTCAGCTAACAAGCAAATCCAAACTACAATCAGACTGACATAACACTACCCAAATCCAGCTCTGGGGTTGTACACATGCATTTGCAAATATAACAGGCACTACTGGGATGTAACACTAGTGGAAAACAAACACTGGTGTGCAAGTGCATACCCACAAGCAATACCACAGTCACAGCAACATACCAGTAAGCAAACTGAACACTACAATATAATGAATGTGTGAGCAACAATATCTTGTTTGCCACTCACACATTACCCCTACATATACTGCCCCAAGTCCCAGTGTAGTGTGAATCTTGAGGTGTTACAGGAAATGTCACAGTCCACCCATACAAACATATACAGGCAATAGGGAACCAGACATTGGAGCAGTATGCACAGTCAGATAGAAATGGCCCATGACATTCACATGTATCCCCCTCCCTACACAACCCACATAACATGTGCACACTATACTGCTACACAATTCTGACAGTCTATTAACAATGGCCAGACATATACAGACTTTTCAAATGTACAGTTCCCCACAGAATGTATAGGCACAGGACTCATATCTATGACCGCTTCCTTGTTACATGTCTGGTGGACTATGACATCACTGGGATGGTAGCAGGAATAAAGGCAATAAGTAATGATACTACATACTACTGAACCTCTTAGTGCATGAGATCTGGACAAAAGCCGACATAATTGGGGGACAGAGGCCCAAACACAGGGATATATTGGACATGTTGCTGTTATAAATTTCGACAGCTGCAGGTGTTACTGGGTTTGTTGTCACATATCTTTCCTTAGGGATATTAAGTCAGTAACACCAATGGATGTTAGCATGTACTGACTGTTTTCTCCAGAGTATCCTCTTGTTTAGCCAAGGACAATGACTGTGTGGGGAACAAAGCAAACATATGAGGCACACATCTGGACAGTGTCTAGGCCTCTGGACAGTGTAGAAGTATGACCACAGTCATTTAACAGAATGGAAATCCCCTGACAGCTGCCAAATATGTCACCCAGCACCTTATGAAGCATAGTAAGACCAACACAACACTCCCCCACATCAGCTCTGGGCAATTACCCATGTATATTCAAATATAGCATGCACTACAGGGATGGAACTGTAGTGAAAAGCAGAAGTGGTGCAAAAATGTCCACCCAAAAACATTTGCATCACAGTCACAGCAACATACCAGTACCCAAAATGAACTCCAGAGTACAACTGTCTGAACACACATATCCTGATTGCCAGTCACACACTACACTGACATATACTGGCCAAAATTACAGTGTACTGAAAATCCTGAGGTGTTACAGGACATTTTACAGCCTGCCCCTACAAGCATACCGACCTGATAGACCACTAGCAGCTGTAGCAGCATACACAGTCAGATAGGTAAAGGATGTATGACACTCACATCTGGTACTCTCCCTACCCAGCCCAACAAACATCTACACACAACACTGCTGCACAATCCTGGCAATCTCTTCACAATGGCTAGACATACATAACTGTCATATGTACAGATTTCCATAGAATTTCCAGGGTGTTGAACCATAATCATGGCCACTGCCACATACCATGGTCAAGAGTCTGCTAAGTCACTGGGATTGTAACTGGAGTGCAGTAGGTGATTAATGATATACCATACCTCTGCACCTCATAGTGCAGGACATCTGGACAACACATGATGTACTTAGGGGACAGGGGGATGGAAAGAGGGATATATCACACATAATGGTGTTACAAACCGAAACAGTAACAGGTGTTACATGTGTTGTTGTAACATAACATTCCTAAAGGATATGATGTCTGGAACACCAATGGATGTCAACAGTTAGTGACTACAATCCTCACATTATCCTACTGACACCACAAAAAAGTAATTGTTCGAGGAACTGACCAAACATAACAGGCAAACTTTTGGCAAGTCTGTGGACAACATGCCATTTGAGAGGTATGTCAGAGGCATATAACTGTCAGATGTCAGGTCACTCAGTAAATGCATGTCCAGATGAACCCTGTCAATCTAGCAACCCTCCATGTGTATAACAGCACTAATGACATACAATCTGTACCAAAATCTGGACCTTTATCCCACATGTTGTTGGGCTGCCTCTACATATCCTGTCCTGTGATGTATTCCCACCTACTGTTTGTGAAGCTGTAACCCCCACACCTCCATAATGTCCCCTGCACAGCCAAGGAAAAGGAGCAAGGAAAAGGAGCAAGGCCCACATGAAGGACATCCTATATGATGGAACTAGCAGCAGTTTCCAGACCCAAACTACAATACTATGTGGGCACCTACATAGCTGTATGGCCTCAGCAATACTTGACAGGACAACATCAACCCCCTCAAGGTAGCTTGAATGCCTGTGGTGTACAGCAGCAATACACAACTACCACCATAGGTGGAAATAATTGCAGGGTGGGACAAGAAGGAACAGGTGCCTAATCGGCAGCTATGTCACCTTATTCTGCACAAGCTGATGTGATGGTGATGTACACTAAGGCTCTCTCTGAGTGCAAACTGGATACATCCAACAAGGCCAATCAGTAGGCCTTCCAGACATGTGTCCACAATTCCAGAGCCAACACACATATCTGCCCTTTAGTGATGGTCAATAATAGCACATACACATATGCCATAGATATATAGGCAACCAACTGCAGACAGGTGAAGTGTAAACTTCACCCCCCCCGTCCCCCATAGGTACACACGTACAGCACTTGCTCCCCTCCCCTCATGATCAGGAAGCAGGTCTGTAATTCCCTCTTAAAGGCAACACACAGAGGTCTTCATAGGCCTGATACCATTCCTGGCTGCATCCTACATAAACACAGGCATGGGCTCTCAGACCCATTCTGCAGTGTAGTCAACCACAGCCTGAGCACTGGTGTCATCCCATCTCCACAGAGGACAGACAGAAAGTTGATAGAAAACAGGTTATGCATTAGCACAAATGTTCTGAAGGATACACGTCTGAAACTGAAATGTATGCCATTATGCCATGACAGCAGTCCTCAATGACAAAGCCGAAAACTTCAATAATCTCCATTTAATAAAATAACATAATATTAATATGCAGTAGGAAATAAATAAAAATATACAGCTCAAATCCTCAACCCAAGGTAGTATAGTGGTTAGAGTCCCAGCTTGGCATGCAGGCATACACTGTTTGAGTATTACAACAGGGAATCCAATTTTACAAGGAAAGCAGTGTTAAAAGTAATATTTTCATATTAAAATATGTGGTAAGTTACTTTTGTCACCCAGGGTAGTGTAGCTGGTGTAACATGGAAGTGTGAGTGCATATAACATGTGAAACTACTCATGTATACCTGTGCCCCATACAGTGTAGTTACACCCCTTGCTAATATGTTATATCAGATATATAAAAATATATATATCAAAATATAATATAATATGATATTATAATAATATTATAAAGATATAATATTATAATATTATTATAATGATAATATAATGTAATATAATATATAATATAATATAATATAATAGAATAGAATATAATATAATATAATATATACAGAAATATATATAAAAGATATTTTATAAGAATGAACTTTAAGCAATGGTTAGCAATGCTCAGCTATGCTTAGGAGGTATCATCGTTGTTCAGACGTGAATGCTAAGCAGCAGGAAGCTCAGCTAAGTGGATGTGTGCACTGGTAAACATTGCTAAGTGAACCCAGCACAGATTAAGGATCTATACATTTAACCTTGTGTTGGCATCGCTTACTGTCACACAAACCTGCACAAACCCACTTAGAACTGCTTAAAACTGCTTTAATCACTCTGTTTCTATCAGCCACTGTTCATTCTAGCAACAAAATAATCAGGCTTGCTAAGTCACGATCCCAGAGCCCTGTACATCATAGTCAGAGCAATGTACCACTACACCATTTGAGTTGTAAACATTGCTGATCCTTTTTCAAACATATCATGCAGTATAGTCATTCAACAGTAGGGAAAAGATTCCATAGAATCAGTCAGGTTTTGTATTTATACATATACACATGTATATATGTATGGAGATGCATACATATGGAAAATATATACTTAATATGAATAGAGATATACACATAAAATATATACATATACATATATATAACTAAATATATATATATATATATATATATATATATATATATATATCTATATATATGTGTGTGTGTGTGTGTGTGTGTGTGTGTGTGTGTGTGTGTGTGTGTGTATATGTATATAGTCATACCTCACAACCAAACCTCTCAACCTGTTAGTGCAAGAAATCTCTCCAAAGGCTGTCCAAATGGGGGTCAATGGGCCCAAACTAGGGACATATTTTAAATATTGCTCTTATAAATGTAGAATGTTGCCAGAGTGACAGGGTTTGTTTCAGCATACATGTTCGGAAGGATGTGAGTTCTGAAACTGAAATGTTGCAGACATTGGACCCGACCCAGTTTGGCTTTGTCAAGGGCAGATCATGCCTTTTGAACTTGGTCGACTTCTTCGAAACAGTCACCAAGGCCATTGATGAGGGAAAGGCAGTCCATACAGCCTACCTTGACCTTGCAAAGGCCTTCAACACAATACCCCACTCGGGTATTGTAGAAAAACTTACCAGCTTAAATGTAAACCCATATGTCACAAGATGGGTTGCAAACTGGCTTAAGGACAGAACCCACAGGGTTAGAGTTGCTGGCGCTATGTCAGACTCCAAGCCAGTCACAAGTGGTGTCCCACAGGGCTCGGTCCTTCGCCGCCTATTGTTCGGCATCTACTTCTCAGAAGTACAGGCCAACATGGGAGGACTTTGGCTGACAAAGTTTGCAGGCGACTGCAAACTGGGCCATAGTGGAAAGTGCATCGGACACGGATATCCTTCAGAAGGGACTCACGGAAACAGATAGCTGGTGCCAGAGCCATGGCCTGAAGTTAAACGCCAAAGAATGTATAGTCATACCCTTCAGGAAAAACAAGGTAACCCCAAGCTACCATATAGGTGGCAACCCACTAAGCACAGAAGAGGTTATCAGGGACCTGGGGACCCAGGTTGACAGTGGCCTTTCTTTTGACACTCACATTGCTAAAGTGGTTAGAAAGACCTTCTACATTTCCCACCTGATCATGAAGGATTCACATCCAGATCTAGTGAGGTCATTGTTCCCTGTACTCTTCACTTATCAGACCAATGATCGAGTACAATGCCCCATTCGGGATGTATCTCACCCGACATCTGCAGCAATTGGAGAGACCCCAAAAGTTCCTCACCAAAAGGATAAAGGGACTCCAAAATCTGTCATATGCTGCCAGATTGAAGAAACTCCAGCTCTATTCAGTTGCATACCGTCTGCTCAGAGGTGACATGTGCCTGACATACAAGGCCATGTCCAACCCGGAATTAATGGACATGCTCCACCTCAAAAAATCCAAATCCACCAAAACCACTAGAGCAAGCGATTTTAACCATAGCACGGATATAAATAGGACGTGCTGGAGGGATAGATTTATCACTCAGAGACTCCCTATGCTGTGGAATAAAATCCCGATCCGTGTGAGGCAGAGCACCTCGCTGGCTCTGTTCAAGAGAAATCTTGACCTGTGGATGGGAGATCGTAGGTTTATCGCGGGAATCATCTCTGTGTCACTGCTGGACAGAGGCACAACAAACTAATGGGCACAGTATTTTTTCATATAAGGGGTGGCGTAAGCCACAAAAATTTGGGCTAGGCTTATAAATGCCTTAGGGCAGATAGCCTAGTATAAACCTATGAACCTATGAACCTATGAACCTATTTTCTGTCATAAATCTGCAGATCATCACAGTGATTTACCAGGGATGTAATAACAATGAATATGTGGAACAGACCAGAAATTTGAGCAATAAACCTGGACATACTGCAGCAATCCAAACAGTCGAGAGATAGGCTCAGAACTCCTTAGTGTAATGAATCTGGACCAAGCCTGACAAAGTGGGGGGGATGCATGAAAATAGGGACATATCTAAAATACTGCAGTAGATAAGCTGACACAGTTGCTGTAGTAACAACCTCCTGTCTGTCCTAACATATATTGATTGAAATAGCACAAGTCCAACACTCAATTACTTCTCACTAGTTTGTGACTGAAATTCTCACATCATCCCACTGATATGTCAGAAATACACAACACTTATGTGGGCCAGGCAACAGCACATCCTAAAAATATCTGGACATAACATCTCATTAGGGAAACTACACTCAGCTGCTAAGAATGTCACCAAGCACTGTCCAAACTACAGTCAGACTGACACAACACTAACCCAAATCCACTAGCGGGAATTACACATGTATTGGAAAATATATCAGGCACTACAGGGATGTAAAAGCACTGAAAAACAGACACCAGTGTGAAAGTGCATACCCACAGCCAATTCCACCACAGTCACAGTGACATACTGGTAAGCCAAAGGAACAGTACAGTATAAGGACTGTGTGAACAAAAACATCTCAACATGTTTGCCTCTCACACACTCCCCCTACATATACTGGCCCAATTCACAGTGTAATGTGATGCCTGATGATGGTATGGGACATGTCTCAATCTGCCCCTACAAACATATACAGCCAATAGACCACCAGAAACAGGAGCAGCATGCACAGGCAGATAGAAAAAGAACCACAACACATACATCCACCACCTTCCTACACAGGCCAAATAACATTGACATACTACACTGCTACACAATCCTGACAGTCTGTCAACAATTTCCAGAAATACACAGACCTCTCAACTGTATAGAGTCCCACAGAATGTCCAGGCTTTCCCCTCATATATAAGGCCTCTTCCACATAACATGTCTGGCAGTCTGGTACATCACGGGGATGATATTAGGTATGTAGGCACTAAGTAATCATATACCATACCTATCTAGCTCTTACTGCATGACATCTGGATAAAGCCTGACATAATTGTGGGACTGAGGCCCAAAAACAGGGGCATATTTGAAATATTACTGTTTTAAACTGAGAAAGCTGCTGGTATAACAGGGTTAGTTGTAACATATCTTTTCTGAGGGATATGAGGGCAGAAACACAAATGGATGTTAGTTACTGACTGCAATCCCCAGAGTATGCGACTGATTCTCCAAAGACAAAAAAAGTCTGAGAAACACACCAAACATAGGAGTCCAAACTCTGGCCATTCTGCAGATAGCCCTACAGTTGAGTGTTATGTCAAACACATAACACTGTCAGAGTTAAAATCATGTAGAAACTCCATGTCCACACAAACCCTGTTAGACTAGTATTAATCCAAATGTATAACAGCAATACTTACATTCTGTCCCTATGTCTGGAACTTTCTCCCCCATTTTATTGGCCTATCTCCACAGTTTTGGTTATAAGAGGTATTTCCAAATACCCTCTGTGATGCTGTTGTTCACACACCTCCATGAAGTTCTCCTCACTGGCAAGGAAAAGGGCCAACACCCACATGAAGTACTCAATTATAGGACTGTGTTGCCATGCCATTTGCTATATGAATAACAACACAGCTCTTCTGCATGCAATTAGGAAGTGGAGGACACAAATTGGTGCACAGGCCATCAGCTGCTCATGAGCATTACCTACAAAAGGCAAGCTGCTGCCTATGCAAAATAGATGTACACCCTACATCCATGAGATTGATAGAGATACAGTAAAAGAAAAACAGCAGGATATAACCACCTACACTTGGAAAAAAGGTATGTCAAACAAGTAAGCATGTAATGGACTGCAGTAGGGGGTATGTAAGAATGGGAAATAGGAAGCGTAACATATATGTCTCAAAAAGACTTGCTGTACTGATATATTGCTGATCAGAACCTATGGCCATAGCATCTGGGTCTGACTGCAATAACATAGATAATAGGTCAGGCCCCTGAGTCACCCCAGGAAAGGATGGCTCACATATGACTACTACTGGAATGTGTGTTGAACAATACTGACTGTGACAATGCTAGGCCAGCTTCTGGGATGTCATACATATCCGTATCTTACTTTTGAATACAACTGTATATACTTGTTTGTCTCAGAAATGTGAGAGACCTATATGTGGTATTTGCATAGTAAAGTACTGTTGCAGCTGTGTGTGTTGAACTGCATGTGATATACTGAGCTCATACCATTAAACTGTCCAGTGTTATGCATACTGACCATATGTGTGCCTCATATTTGTAGTCATTTACTCATACAGTTGTTTTATGTCTGGAAAATCCTTGGAAAATCTGTGAAGATTGACATTACAATATCTCAGTCTTTTTCCACTAGCTGTTCCTGTTAGGGGCTGCCACAGTGGATCATATGTTGCCATTTCTGCCTGTCTTCTGCATCTTGCTCTGTCACACCAACCACCTGCATGTCCTCTCTCACCACTTCCAGAACCTTATCTGAGGCCTTCCTCTTTTCCTATTACCTGGCAGCTACATCCTTACCATCCTTTTCCCAATATACTCAGCATCCCTCCTCAGCACGTCCAAACCAATGTAATCTCGCCTCTCCGGCTTTGTCTCAAGACTGTCCAACATAGGCTGACCCTCTCATATACACATTGCTAATCCTGTGCAGCCTCGTCACACCCAGTGCAAATCCTAATATCTGTAACTCTGCCACATCCAGCTCTGACTCCTGCCTTTTTGTCAAAGCCACTGTCTCCAACCCACATAAAATAGCCAGTCTCACTACCCTCTTGTAGACCTTCCCTTTCACTTTTACTGGTACTCATCTGTCACAAATCACTCCTGACACTCTTCTCCACCTTCTCCATCCTGCCTTTACTCTCTTCTCCACTTGTCCTCCACAGTTGTCATTACTCTGAAATGTTGATCCCAATCATTTCAACGCATTCACCTTTGCCAAATCTACTCCCTGCATCATCAACATTCTGCTATCCTCCCTCTCATTCACACACAAATATTCTGTCATAGTCCTGCTGACCTTCATTCCTCACCTCTGTAGAACATATCTCCAACTCTCCAGGTTCTCCTAAATCTGTTCCCTACTCTCAATACACTTCACAATGTCATCTGCAAACATCATATTCAACAGGGAATCCTGTATGATCTTGTCTGCCAACCTGTCCATCACCATTGCAAATAAGAAAGGGCTCACAGCTGATCCCCGATGTCATCCCACCTCGACCTTAAATGCAGCCATCACTCTCACCACAGACCTCACCACTGTCACACCACCCTTGTAAATATCCTGTACCACTCTTACTTATATCTCTGCCACTCATGACTACCTCATACAATACAACAACTCCTCTCTAGTTACCCTGTCATATGCTTTCTCTAAGTCCAGAAAGACACAAAGCAACTCCTGACCTTCTCTGTAGTTCTCCATCAACAATCTCTGAGCAAACATTGCATCTGTAGTGCTCTTTCCTGGCATGACACCATACTGCTGACCACTACTCATCACCTCCCTGCTTAACCTAGCTGTCACTACTCTTTCCGATAACGTAACTCTGTGACTGATCAATGTTATCCTTCTGTAGTTACTACAGCTCTGCACATCAACCCTATTCTTAAAACGGTACCCAAACACTTTCTCTTCACAACTCATGCAAACTCTCACTTTCCAAGATATCATTAAACAATCTGGTTAAAAACACCACTGCCATTTTCCCTAAACACCTTCAGGCTTTCACAGGTATGTCATGTGGACCAACAGGCTTTCCAGTATTCATCCTATCCTCTTCATATCTATCCTTACTTCCTCCTTGGTAAGCCATTGCACTTTCTGATTCACCATACCCACATCATACAACCTTCTATGTTTCATTCTCTTCATTCATCAGCCTCTCAAAGTACTCTGTCCATCTGCTCAACACACTCCCCTCATTTGTGAGTACGTTTCCCTCATTATCCTTTATCACCCTTATCTGCTGCACATCTTTACTATCTCAGTCCCTCTGTCTAGCCAGTTGGTACAAGTCCTTTCATCCAACCTGTCATATAACTCTTCATATGCCTCATCCTTAGCATTTGTCACCTCTCTCTTTGCCATGCACCTCATCTCCTTATACTCCTGCCTACTTTCCTCTTCTCTCTGGCAATCCCATTCCTTCCCCAACCTCTTTCTCTGTATACTGTCCTGTACTTCCTCAGTCCACCACCAGGTCTCCTTATACTCCTTCCTCCATCCACATGTCACACCAAGCACCTTTCTAGCTGTCTCCCTTACTAGCTCTGCTGCACTTATCCAGATATTTGGTAAATTATCACTGCCACCAAGTGCCTGTCTTAACTCTCCCTGAACTCCATCTCACAATCACCCTTTTCCAGTTCCCATCATTTGATCCTTGGTGTTGCCCTCACACTCCTCCTCTTCTTGATCACCAATGTCATCTTACAGACCAACATTCTATGCTGCCTAAATACACTTTCCCCTGTCATGACTTTACAGTCTCCAATCTCCTTCAAACTGGCCCTCCTACATTAGATATATTCCACCTGTGTGCATCTTCCTCCACTCTTGTATGTCACCTTATGCACCTTCCTCATGTTATAGTATGTATTCACCACAGCCATGTCCATTCTTTTTGCAAAATCCACTACCATCTCACTGCCTGCATTCCTTTGCTTGACACCATACATACCTATCACTTCCACATCCCCTCTGTACCTTCACCAACATGCCCATTGAAATATGCTGCAATCACCCCTTGGGTACAGTCATCACCACATCATCTAACTGACTTCACATTTCTCTTTCTGATCCATCACACAACCAACTTGCGTAGCATATGCACTAACAACAGTCTTCATTACACCATCAGTTTCCAGCTTCATAAACATCATTTTATCAGACACTCATTTCATCCTCCAAAGACACTCTTGGTATACTGTTCCTTCAGGATAACCCCTACCCCCCTTTCTCATCCCATTCACACCATGATAGCACAATTGTGACCTGCTTCCCATACACCTAGCTGTACTTCCCCTTCCATCTGGTCTCTTGCACTCAAAATATATCAATCTTCCCCTGGCCATCATATCAGCTAGCTCTGTCCCTATACCAGTCATACTGCCAATATTAAAAGTTCTTACCTCACTACCACACTCCTAGCCTTTTTTCTCTCTTCCTTCCAAAACAGTGTTGTAGATCCTCCAGGATATGCATGTCAATGCAAAGGTTACTGTGCTATCAAATGACTCAAGTGTGTTACAGCAATATTAAGACAGTGTCACTAATTTTGTCCCATTGCCCCCCATGTATGTGTGGTGTCCTACAGATGTCCTGCTCTAATGGGTTGAGAAGGATGACTGGGCAGTAAGAGTGTGAATACAGTGTGCCATACTGACATAGAACAGAAATGTATATCAGGTATTACCTGTGAACATGTCAGTATGAGTAAGTGTATCTAGCCACCTCATAACAATGGACATGGGATGCAAAATGCCAGTTAATGAAGCTGTACATGTTGTACACGTGTGTAATCTTAGTTACTGTGCATCCAACAGAGTGACATTTCTACAGCTACTGGTTGTTGCATCGCCCTGACACAGCCATGGGTACTACAATAAGCATGATTATCAGTTTGAAATTAGAGAGGTGTCCAACTGTGTTATGACTTTTTGTCCATGCCTACTGCAAACAGCTATATGAATACCTACATAGCTGTACGGACTCAGCAATACCTTACTTGTAAAACCTGCCTCCACCAAAGTACAGTAATCCCCTTTGCTGGACAGCAGCAATGCTGGACAGCAGCAATACACAAACCACAGGGCCCAACCTGGCATCAAGTCAGCCATTTTCTGAACAAGCATATAAGGTCACAGGTGGATTTCTGTAAGGCTAACTATGAGTACAACTTGGACACATCCACCAAGGCCAATCACAAGGCCATCTTCCCATATGTCTGCAATCTCAGTGGCAACCAACCGGCCCAAACTGTAATGGTGGTCAATCAGACCACATACACACACACAACATAACTATAGTCAACCTGCTGCAGATAGGGTTAGGGCAAACATCACCACCCCTAGCTCAGCATCACTATAGATGGATATGCACAGCACCCACACCCCTCCCCTCATTACCAGTGAGCAGGTACATATTGCCTACTGAAAGGCAACAAATGCAAGTATCTATGGGACATGATAACATTCCTGTCTGCATCCTACATGAACTCAGGCATGTGCTCCCAGCTCTATTAGACACTGTAGTCACACCAAGTCTCGTCACCATCCACACCTCATCCACATGGAAGATGGCCAGTGTCATCTGTCTACACAGACCTGAATGAGGAATAGAGGATTATGCAATTAACTGGCCCACATTGGAGGGAATATGACACATCAGGACCAGGGGTGCAATGCAAGCTGATAGATTACAGGGGTATGGTGTGATTGTGAGTGGTGGCTACTGGTATTCAATGTACATGTGCAGGTTCTGTACATACTGTTGCCAAATGTATGAGGTCCTGTGATGTGTTTCCCTGTTTATGTCTTCCAGGTGCAATGTTGCATCAGCAAAGGTCAACATTTTCAGCAGCTGAAACAACCATTATCATAGAAGCCATTCTACAGCACCATGCAATAATGTTTGGCCAAAGCCATCAACATCTGTGGGAGAGGACCACCCTGTGGGACGACCTTGTCCACAGGGTAAACAAAGTCAGCCTGAATGCACGTACATACCAGCAGGTCTAGCATCATGCAAATGACCTCATACTTTATGTCTGGCAAAGGCCTGCTGCCATGGCCAGAGACTACACATCCACAGGTGGTGGCCCAGCCATGCAGCCCCAATGACACCCACCAAGTAGCTCCTCGCCAACCTTGGGACACTCATCCAAGAACAACATCAGGGTATAGGCTCCCACATGCTGGAGGTGGGTGTCACCCAGACAATGGATGAGGAGAGTGCAGGTAAGGCCCAAGTGAAGATTACTACACTAGTGTAGCAGACATACTTGTATCTGTAGAGTATCTATGTGCATGTGTCAGGTCAGATTGCAGTTGTGGATGGGAAGGACAGCAAATTGTGTAGTATTGGGGGTTGTACTGTAAATGTGCAGACATGCTGCATCCATCCTGTATCAATGCCACATGTGAGTCTGCTGACAATACCTCTCTCCCACAACAACCTAGGTCCCTTTTGTCTGCATATGGGACAGCAACCTGAAGCTGGTGAGTACGGAATTTTTCTGTTGTGGTTTGCCTGTACCCCAGGCGTGTGAAGGGCATGCAATTTACCATGCACACAACTGTCACTCATAGCCATATTACGTTATGTGCATGTTCACTTGTGGTGGGGTTAACTGCATTGCATCACTGTGGTCACCGCAGGGGCCTATATGAAGAGAATGTAACATTCCTGTAGCCTACCTGACTAAATGTCAGTGCAAGACTTATGGACAGAGACCAGCAAAATGGGGGGACAAACGGCCTAAGGTAGGGACATTTGTGAAACATTATTCTTATACAGTGGATATAAAATGTGTACACACCCCTGTTAAGATGCCAGGTGTTTGTGATATATACAAATGGAGAAAATATGTCAGTCCACACCTTTTCTAACCTTTAACTCATTAACCCTGAGTACCATCTCACAGCGCCTCTGTGCTTACATCCAAGAGCTCTGTGAGACAGTAGTAATTGTATGCAGTTACATCCAAGTCCCTTCCACAAGGGCATCTAACTTTGCAGCTGTACTGTAGCTCCACTGTTAAATAAGTTGAAAAATTATCTGAACTTTTTCAGGAACTTTCTCAACTTACCTTTCAGTGTGGAGCTACCTGATGTATGTATTAGACTTTTCTGAGAAAATCGGTTGTGAATACCAGTAACTGCAGTAAGACAACTCTCCATGCATGTGGTGGCAGCCAATCAGATATATCCATTTCAAGACTCCACTTGCATAACACCTCCACCCCCCATCTAAATTTTCTTTGGTCTGTCCAAATAAATAGAGGGTTCAGCAGTAGTAATTCCCTTTTTTTATTTGTACGTAGTTGCTACTGGATCCTGCAATTTATTTGGACAGAACATCTACTTCTGTGTGCCAGTTTGCGAGTGTGGAATTGTTGAGGTACTGCTATGAGCTGACAAGTGGACAGCACAGAGAAAATCAGCAGAAACAATTGTCTACCTGAAGTGCAAGTTTGAGATATTGAGTTGCTGCCACTGTGTAAGGTCTGTCTTTCTGTTTAGTGTTGTGCCATCAGAGCCATATCTCTCCCTATGTTTGGTCCCTTGTCCTCCCCAGTATTTCTAGCTATGTCCATGTGTGCAATTGTGAAATGTTGAGAGCTATGATTGCCCATGCTTCATTTTTTACTGGTCTGTGTGTGTGTGTGTGTGTGTGTGTGTGTGTGTGTGTGTGTGTGTGTGTGTGTGTGTGTGTCTGTGCAAGTGTGCGGTCATAAGATATAGTCTTGGTGTGTGCTTTACGGCCGCCATCCATGCCGTTTTCCTGTAAGTTTTGGCATTTGTTTATTCAAGCCCGTGTTTTGTTATGATGTTTTGTTTTCATTTCTTAATATTGATTAATGGCATTTGTACATTAAACCTCAACTGTAACTATTGTGACTGTTTTAATTTTTTTAATTTTTTTTTTAATGGTTTGTTATATTTGCTGAAATATGTTAATTATGTTCTCAGTGTTATGCCAGTGGGATCCTCTATTGACGTGACGAGCTCTTTGGCTTGGTCGGTAGGATCTGATGGCTTGGGATCCTGGGGGGGTGACCAATAATTATAACTTGGCCATAAGTAGGGGTTGGTAGATGTGGATAAGAAAAAGGTCACAATTTGTTTTGAACAGGTTTTACGCCACTGCTATGCGTGTGTGCGTGTGTGTGTGCGTGTGTGTGCGTGTGTGTGCGCGTGTGTGCGCGTGTGTGCGTGTGTGTGCGCGTGTGTGTGTGTGTGTGTGTGTGTGTGTGTGTGTGTGTGTGTGTGTGTGTGTGTGTGTGTGTGTTTGTTACTGATTGATATGGCTTGCAGAAGCTGTAGCCCTCAAGTGCCAAATGTCACAGCATTACTTTAGGAACATAGCTCTCAACCTTTCACCACCAGTATTTGTACTCCATTTTCTCTTAAACTTTCATTTTACTGGCCAAATAGTAACAGATAATGCCATTACAGTTCACATCCCTCATAAAACTGCAAACCCAGTTATTCCGTCAAGTTTCGAAGTATGTATTTGATCAGCGGAACGCAAGTTAAATAAATTTAATCCCTGAAGCTCTCCTCGCTCATATTCGTTTATTGGAAAACAATGGTGGGTGAGCTGTGCAAAGTTTAGTTACATACAGACTTGTTTAAATTATTAAATTTTGAAAATGTTTTTTCATTTTATAGTTGACAATCAGAAAATTCATTGGTCAATGGGTCAAAAGCATGGACTTTGATAGGTGGGATCTTGTAAGGCATGTGATCAGAGGCGCGCATGGGGTTTGTCCTATCAAATACAAATGTGTCTGTGGGTAGTCTTGACCATCTGCTTAAAAGTTTAATATTAATATACCTATTAAGTTTAATAAAGGCATGTATGGCTTATGGACAAGTGGGCTTTTAAAACTAGGTTAAGACAGTGGGCAGGATTCACGAAGCCTCCGTGTAAGAGTTACAAGGCTTACACGGAGGCTGCAGTTAAATGGTGTGATGTCAGCATGTCATGCATATGCATGAGGGCATGCTGAATCACACCTAAGGTTAACACGGTCCGTGGAAGACAGTAGGGGGCGTGTCCGTAGGCCGAGCCCTGCAAACGGACACGCCCCCAGAAGAGTAAAAGTCCCGAAAGTAAACCCCCATGACAGAGTCCATGTAAATGTGAATAAACACAACACAACACATGCCCCCACAGACTACAAACATAAAATGTACAAATGAACATCTTATAATTTTTTTTTTAAATTGTAAAGATGTTTGCCCGTGAGTGCACTCGTTTGCTCGGGCGTGCCCGTAGCTTAGCCACAGTTAGCAGTCAGTGGAAAAGCATATAAGAACTAAATATGCAAAGTAAGCCAAAAAGCAATAGCGTAGCGGTAGAGATGTCGGCTGAAAAGCAGGCAGTCATGGTTCAAGCCCCCACAACATCAATTTTTTTTTTTTAGTGAAATAAGCACGAAACAAGCCCCTGACATATATGTACACATATAAAATTAGATTTTATGTAAAATGTAATGAAATGGGCCATATATTTTGAAGAAATGTGAGATAATGAAAAAACAAAAATGTCAGATGTGCCTATAGCTGAGCTACAGTCTAACAAGTTGAGTACATCTGCCCGTAGGTGAGCAGTGGTTTAACAGGTGTAAAATGAGTGCCCGTAGGTGAGCAGTGGTTTAACACGCTGAAACTGTGTGCCCATAGCTGAGCTGAGCGTAATATGTGTGCTGACAGCCAAATGACACGTAAACCAGCGTAACCCATTTGCGTGGAGCTGCGAGCCGCGCCAACAAGCTAACCGACGGGCAACGTTGAGCAAGCTGTAACAAAACTGCCTTTACACAGACACACCTCCTACTCTGTGTAGACAGTCATAAAATATAAAAATTAGTGGCCAGGTTCGAACCCAGGATACCATGCACCATAGTCAAGGTACTGAACCACTATATATATATATATATATATATATATATATATATATATATATATATATATATATATATATATATATATATATATATATATATATATATATATATATATATATATATATATATATATATATATATATATATATATATAGGAATGAATAGAATTCCAAATTGGCCAATCACAGATAAGAGCGGGAAAAATGGCATATATAAGCCCCATAGGCAGGAATACACAGCATAACCGATTGTAGAACCGACTTGCAGCCAGAATGTCAGGTGTAGGTGAGGGTAGTTGCTTTCGAGCACAGAGTTGGGGCATTGAGGAGTCCAAATATATGGTTTGGCTCCTTGTCCACAATCATGAGGCCCAACTCATGCAGGGCCAGGTCCTGTGGGGAGCATATAGGGCTGAAGTGTGGGACCGGTTGGCTCATGATCTCACCAGTGCCACAGGGATACCAAGGACTGGTGAGCAGGTCCATCACCACCATGCGGACCTGAAGAGATGGAAGCAGGACCAACTGAACCGCTGGATCCAGGAGGCCCGGCAAATGCCCAATGCCCCACTACTGAGTAAGTTACATCTAATTATTTATGTAAGAAATTAACTTAGCTGATATTATGGAGATGTGTATTCCAATATTACTTTATTTATATTACAGCTGCAGGTGTCCGTTCTGCAAACTGTAGAGCCTATGGCGATAGGCTGGCATGGTTGTGCCACCAGGCAGGTCAGTAATTCTCTCCCTGTAACTGTAAATAAATATATAAGTATGACAGTTAGCAAAAGTGTGCAGTGTAGTCACTAATTAATAAAATGTGCAAGTAACAGTGTAAGAGGGTTTGCAATATTGCTTGATTACAAAAGTGTGATGCAGCCTGTAATCCAAACATAAAAATGAAACAAGTCTGAAATAAAGATGTCCCACCTGTAATATAATAGTACATAACTTGCAGCAGGCTGAAAAGTACAGCTGCAGAAGCTGAGTAAAACATGTGTGAAATATATCCCTGTTGAAATACAGAAACATGACAGAAGTGAGACTGTTGGAAAGGATTGTTAGAACTACAGGTAAAACATGTCAATAAAGCCTAGAATTAAGTGCCATCCTGAATTGTAAAAATAAAAGAAGTGAGAGAGTATGAGAAAGAGTTATGAATCCACCAATAAAGTAGTACTAACTCCTGAATAAAGTATACTGCAGTCAGTACAGAATGAAATGAATGTGACAGGCAGAACCAAACACTAACATGTGCTGAAAATGGTACCGCAGCTGAAATGTGTATCCCAAAATCTGGATATGTTGCTCTCAGTCTGCAATATGCAGATAGTATGGTTGTCTGAAATACCAAACATCCACAGTTGTCTATAGCTATATAAAGCAAATGTAGCAGGATGATGTAGCTGAACAGAGCCAGATATGAATGTGTATGAATAAAAATGAAAATGTATATTGATGTAGCAGTAACATTCCTATCACCAACATGAAGTAGTTATCACATAGGAAACTGTAGGCAGAACTGTAGTGTGTATATATCTGCAGCTATTAGAAATGTACAGCATATGTATTGATATTTGAAGTTGTTAATTAAATTTTCTTCACCCTACCCTATAACCACATATAATCCATTCCACATGAAATTGGTATGTGCAGTCACAATTAACACCCCTAGACATTTGTCCTGTTGGTTCATACATATTTGCATGTACGTTGATGCATCTGCCCTGGTCATACATCCAAACCTGATGGCATGTTGCCATCAATCAACCCTGCATGTTGTTGGACTGTGTATTGCTGTTCAAAATATGCATGTGTTATGCTTGCTGTTCAATGGTTTGAATATCTGGGTGTTTGGTTAATGGGAATACTAATGCATGCTGTTACAACTAATTGTGAATGGTATTGTACGTTACTAACCCAAACTGTCATGACATAATGCAAAACATAGGACGACAGGGAAGGCGGGTTCCAGTGGACCCACCTCTCCCTCCTCAGCTGGCGAGTGCACTTGGCAGTAGTTCCCAAGCTGGACCCTCCTCCGGTGGCCCTGTGCCACCTGTGGGTAGAAGTGCTGCAGGAGATGGGGCTCGTCCCCCCCTCTCCAAGTGTGGCCAGAGGAGAACATCCACTCACCCTCCGTAATGTCCGGACTGTGGTGCGTAGGGAGATCTGGGAAGCTGTTCTTGGGCCCCTATGCCAGCTTGAGGCACCGGTGGCACAACTAACGGGCGTGCCTGCTGCCTGGCCTACACAGCCCCCAGCACAGCCCCGTTCTGGGCAGGGAAGGCACACTGGCAACTGCCCATGGGTGGGGATATCAGTACCATTGTTGCCATCTGTGGGCTCATGGGCTCTAGATATCCAAACATCCGTCCCCATCAATTGTGTAACCCCCCCACATGTGTCACACACTGCCCCTGTATGCGTCTTGTTTGTCTTGTCTGTTAACCTACCCAACCTACCTCCCCAGCTATACCGACTTCCTGTACCTAACATACCACTCTCACCTGAAAAAAAAAAAGGGCATTCTGTACCCACAAACAAATTGCGCCCCATACATAGCTGCCTATTTTGCACACATGTCTGCTGGACATGGAAACTGTCAATTACAATTGGCTGTACAACAAGTATTATTGTTGTCCTTACACCTGTCTCAGGGGTGGAAGGTTTCAAATGTCACACCAAATTACAAACATATGCACAGCTGTTGCTGATGAAGAAATGGGCAGCTATGGGCCTTACCTACATCCCTCCTGCAAAACCTGAGCTTGTTTCCCTACTGTCTTGCCCTCTTTGTGACCCCTTTTTCACCACTTTCCTGTCTCCCCATTTTTATTTCTTTCAAAGAAATTAGCGCAGGTGTGCGCAAGAGTAAGCACTTTTAAGTGGCTGTAAGTGGGTGTGCGCGGAGCTGAACCCAGTGCACATGTGTGAGCTCCACACAAACCAGCGCTAACCTGGTTACAACTGCTTAAAAGTGCCTTAGTCACTCTGAATGTCAAGGCCTGTAGTCAGCTCAAAAGCAAAATAAATTCCCACTGTCAGCCCTGAACCCAGGACCTTGGAAACAGTAGTCTGCATGACTTACCACTAAGCCATGACTGTTATACAAGAGCATTGTGCTACAATAAATATATCATGTAATAGTAGGAATGAATGTAAAGGGAATATAGGATGTGTAGTACACAAAGCATGTCATGTATATTTACTGTCAAATGTAGTGGATTTCTATAATAGTAGTGTGTGAACAGAAACAGCCATGCTAGTTGGTAGCTAGTAGGTAATAATGTCACTGTAGCACCTTGCAAGCCACACACATACTCACAGCAGGATAATCACTGCCCATACCCCACAACCTCTTACAGCAACATATCCGGACTAAGTAATAAAAAATGTGGAGCAAAGGCCCAAAAACAGGGACACATTCAAAATATTGCTCCAACAAACTTAGACAGTTGAGAGAGTAACAGGTTTTGCATTATGTTGGATGTTTGGAAGGGTATGAAGTCTGAAACTGAAATGTTTGTCACTATAGTCTGACTTGAGCCCAGTGTGATTTGCCAGAAAAAGCTGTTTATGAGATATGGACCAAAATATGAGGCAAAAATGTGGACATCCTGCAAATATCTGTACACTTGAGAGGTCTGACACTGCCATATTTGAATAGTTAAGAGCCTAGACATAGCAATAGTGACTGAGTTACAGGGATGGCCCACAGACTCCCTGTGAAATGTACAAACAGTAGGCAGAAAGGTGTTACAACACATGCAATGGTAACTGTGAAGTACTGAAAGTATGCACCACTTGCACGCCAGAAATAGTGTAGTAATACATATGCTCATGCTAACCCACAGTCACAACTGCAGAATTCCAGGCAATTTAATGGGTGTACCCCACTGATATGTAGCATTCCATGAGGCAGATAAAAGATGCACCTGAGAGTCTCTGGGGCCTGCTCAGCAGCATACTCAAATACCCTAATAGATGTCAAGGCCGACACCATGGCCAGGCCACACTGCATGCAGTAACACCCTAGCAGATATAGCAAGCATTCCAAGGTGTGAATGCACATGGAAAATAGGAAAGCCACAGCAACACACTATAGTCAAGACACCTAGCAGGCATACAAGTAGTGAATGCAAAGGGCAAATATTGAAGCCATAGCAACAAAGTGCAAGAGCCACTGCTATATACCAGTTACACCATGTCCCACAGGAAATCACACACACCCACATTAACAGTAGTAGTAGTCTTAGGTGTCAGTGTACATACACACTTAGTACAGGAAACTGGAGAAATGAATGGAGAAATGTTAATCTACAACACAGCCAGAAATATGAGAGAGATACTAACCTTTACACTCACAGAACAGTGTCCACAGCATACCAGCACGGTCCCTGCCCTTAAACTCTGAAAGGGCTACGCCTATCTCACATACCTCTTTATAGCACTGTCCTGGAATCACAGTGAGAACTGCAATCAGTACACAATTGGCTGCATGCAATTAGCAAATGCTGGCTAACAATTGGTGCAGAGGCCATCACATGGACATATGCAGATACCTACAAAAGCATGCTGTACTCCCAATCCACACATGCAATACGTTCATTGCACCCTGTGGAGGTAGGGAGAGAGAGAGAAAGAGAGAGAGAGAGAGAGAGAGAGAGAGAGAGAAAATAAACATACACAAACAAAAACAGTCATCAAAACTCACTCGAAAGCTGCCAACTGCCAACTGGAGCAGCAGCAAGACACCAAACCAAATGGCAATGCAAGCAGCTGTGACAAACACAGGTAATGTAAAGTAATACTTTAAAAGTCTACATACTGTGAACCCTCCATATGTGTCATTGGTCTGTATCCATATGTATATGAAGATGTGCATAGGGCAGGGGACATACAGCAACTATCAGTGAAGGCTGTACATACATATGTATGTGAGGGCATCTATGTGCACATATCAGTGTAGGTTGAATGTAGGTTGTAGTGCAATGTACAAAGTAGGTTTCACAGTTATGTATGTTTAGCAGTATGTTAGTGTGTGTATACAGTTTTATAAACAAACATGTTGATATACTTATCTATCATATGGATATGTATGTATGTCAATATAAGTATGTATATATAAATAGAGAGGGATGTAGGAATACATAGACAGATGTAGATAGATAGAATATGTAGAAACATATATATGTAATACACACATACAGATATAGATATATGTAGATACATATACATAGACAGACAGATCTATCTACAGATATGACTGTATATGACAATCTCACACTCCCCCTGTCCCACCCTCTGACACTCACACCCCCTCTTTGTCACACTCCCCCCCTCTCTCCATATCTATAGCAATATATGTACATCGATATATATATGTGTATATGTATACAGACATATATATATATATATATATATATATATATATATATATATATATATATATATATATATATATATATATATATATATATATATATATATATATATATATATATATATATATAGAGAGAGAGAGAGATGTATATATATATTCTGAGTGAGGCACATGTGTACAGATGTATTGCAACAGGTGCCTGGTGACAAAGGCATGGAGTGAACACCAGTGTTGAAACTGGAGTACCATTCCCCATTCCAAATCACCTACACCAGTAACCACCAGATATGTGATTGGCTGCCCACCACTGCATGTGTCAGGGGTGAACAGGGTCATAAATGTGTACAATAGTCCCCCCAATGATAGTCACAGTGGTACACTATTCCTGGAATACCTGCACATGGTATGTGTCAGCAGACATGGTGTGTCAGCTATGGACATGTAGGTCAGTGTACCCCTCCACACCACACAATGGCTGCCATGGTATGTACCTCACATGACAGCTACAGATATGGAGAAGGACACAGTGACATGTACAACACTGTGACAATGCACTCAAACACATTAGCAATGCACAGTGACTGACAACACCACAGAGTACACACATACTACCCACATAGAGGTTACCACTCCTGGATTTACATACTTAAGTCACACCCATGACAGATGTCCAACAACCATAGTAACACCTCACACCCTCCACAACTTAAATGACTGCTGTGTGTCGTCCTTGACACCGCAGTAGAGAGCACATGGTGGAGGTACAGGTTCCTACCCACAGAGAAGACATACCCTGCAATAAACCACACAGCGTTAAGAAACAAGACTACCCATGAGTACATGTCACACATACCCCAGCTGAATGTTAGTCAGATAGGTAATATGCCATATGAGTCACCCTGTGTAACTGTTTGACAGGAGCAGGTACCATCACATCACATGTGTCAAAATGGTCAAGGTAGCAGAACAGTATGCTGCTATAGTCCCAGGGGCAATAGCATATTGTATTGTATTGTATTGTAATGTATTGTATTGTGTTGTATTGTATTGGTATGTAGAGGTGCCACCTTCATGGAGTGGAACCACTGCTGCTGTACGCCAGTGTACAGGCACATATCCTGTAGTCAGGCTAGTGTTACATAGCACTTCTATATGTGTCTTTAGCTCCTCTTGGAGTTCATGTAGCATGCAACCGGGGATACCATCAGGTCTCATTGATGCTGTGTTTTCTGCTTTTCTGAGGGCGTCTCTCACCTGGACATCTGTGATGACAGGGAGGTTACATTCAGCTGGGATAAGTATGTCTTAGTTTGGGGGAGAGGGAGGGGGGGAAACTTGCACTTAACCTGTCTGCCACAATGTTGCCAATATCTGTGGGTTCAGTGAATTATTTGTTGTTGTGTACTAACTATGAGCATATTGGAGGGTTTCTGACCAGGTTTCTAACATAACTGAAAAAGGCCTTGTGGTTATCTGTAGTGTCCCCAGTGATTTTCCTCTCAAAGTTGCCCATGGATGTTTGTATGAGAGAAAATAGCTCTTTACTAGTGCTGATCAGACATGCCTTCCCTTTATGGAATTATGCTCTGTCTTGCAGTAGCTTCCATCTTTTGTTATACAATCTGTCTATGGCTGGAGTCCACCAGACAGGATGCTTTCCCTTTGTGGAGAGTGTCTTGGTCTTATATGGGATTGCATAATCCATGCATTCTTGGAGATGTCCGTAGAAATCATTTGTGAAGGAGTCAGCATTGTGGGTTGTATCTTCCACTGGCCCAGTGGGCTTAAAGGATACCATCTCAGTGTTATGAAGTGTAAAGTTTGCATTTGAAATGTTATTCACTGTAGTCATTTATGCTGGTGGTGGAGGTGGGATATGTATATCCAGGGCAATTCGTTTGTGGTCATATCACAGTAGTTGATGATGTACCCCATACAGTACCTCGATACAAACCCCCAGAGTGAGGATGTACTTTGGACCTGAATCAGTGTTTTGACTGCTGGGGTTTGGTAGTATGTCGTATGGAGTGTGCCAGGTACTGTTGCACAGTTGTTGGCTGAGCACTGATACCTGGCCATTTACATGTGTATCCACCAATAGACAGACAGATGCTATATATGTGAGATATGTTGTATCACGACAGTCGAGTAGCATGTGTAGTATGCGTGCCAAATTCTGCTGACATATTTTGCTGATATCATGTTATTTCCTTTTTCAGGACCATGGCTCACCAACGCAATCCAGCGTACTCTGCAGCTGGGGATGAGGAAATACACCAGAGCCTGGTGCGGGATTATGCAATACTCTTTTCCCGCACCAGCCAGAATCAGCAGGAGAGGGCTGCACTGTGGCAAGACCTGGTCTGTCGGGTAAATGACATAGGCGCGCATAATAGGACATATGAGCAGGTACGACATCACTGCAGTGATTTAATCAGAAATGTCCATCAGCGTGCGTCGGATATCCACAGGCAACAGGTTACCACAGGTGGTGGGGTGGCTACAAATCCCTCACTCACCAGACTGGAGGGACTACTCATAAGTGTTGTGGCTCCTGCCCACCAACAACAACAACAGCAGCAGACCTGCATTATGATGGAGGCTGGAGCCACACAGCACCAAGACTATGAGTGTGCAGGTAATATGCCATATGTATAGTTGACTGTTGTGTACACTGGTAGTTAATGCATGTGTGAGGTGTGTCTTTGGTTTGTAGCTGTCATCATAGTATTTAATGTGCAAGTGTGATATTCTCAATATCAGCAGCTGATCTGTGAAAGGCAACTGTTGTACTACTGACCTGTATCATACTCAGTAACAATGACACAGTTGTGCACACTGACATTAATTTCCTCACTTCTGCAGGTCCCTCCGGTGTAACAGCAATGCAGCCTATCCATGCTGATGAGTGTGTATTAACAATACCTTTAATAGTCTTGATAGTAATAGTAATATTAGGTTCACTTAGTAGTGCTCTGTGTATGCATGCAGGTGTGTCTGTGTCTGTGTGTTGATATCTCACATACTGAGTAGTGTGCAAGTGTGCAACTGTGTGCAAGTGTGCAACTGTGTGCAAGTGTGCAACTGTGTGCAACTGTGTGCAACTGTGTGCATGTGTGCACCTGTGCACCTGTGCATGTGTGCATGTGTGCACCTGTGCATGTGGGCATGTGTGCATGTGTGCATGTGTACATGTGTGCACCTGTGCATGTGTGCATGTGTGCATGTGTGCATCACTGGTAACATTGTGTAGACATTGTAAACTGTGTTTCCTGTTTCCCTCCCACAGGTTCTGGTGCTGCTCTGGTGTCATGCAGCAGGGAACCTGAATCAGGTGCCATGGATACTGATAATGATGACATCTGTGTAATGGCACAGGAAGGTGTGCCAGGGTCCATCATTGGTCAGCCAATTGACAGTACACAGCTGTCAACCCCATCAATGCACACAGTCATCCTGCCAATACACCCTTTGTCACCAATGTCCCTAGGTGATGGACAGGATACAGTGGGCATTGACCAGGGTAATGTGGTATCTGTGGCACATGCTTCACCACACAGCAGCCATGGGCATGGCCCTGAGATGGTACCACACAGACAGATGTCCAGGGGTTCTCATGGGAGCATCCGTGGGGGTACTGCCCCTGTCAGACATGCCCACAGAGGTCTTACAACCTCAGCTATGTTTCGGGCTGTCATGCAGGCACAGTCACGTATGGAACGGTACACCAGACAGGGTCTGAGGGAGCTGACAGCATGTTGCACAGCCATGACTGACAGTATGCGTGACATTGCGGCTGCCATCCGTAATTTCACCAATGTCATAGACAGACGTTGTGGGGACATATTAGATCAGTTCCACAACTACATGTCCATGAGCCAGGGCAATGGTGGAAGGTTGAGGCGTCGACGTGGGCGTATGCCAGCAACAGCAGCAGCTGGCAGTCATCGCGGATGACAACAGGGCCGCGGCTGCCCCCATAGTGCCAGCAGCAGCCCCAGCAATGCTGGGTCTGTGCTGTCATCAGACCACCCCAGGAGACCACATGCATGTGGCTCTGGACAGGTCCAACAGGGATCTGTGTCCAGTCAACGAACACTTGCTTCTGATGACAGTACCCAGTCTGGATTGGTACCGGATATGGTCCGTAGCACCCCTGCAAGGCACAGGTACCATGTCCATGGCCAGAGACACTGATCTGTATAACCTGGCAGGTACGGCTGTCCACAAACACCGGTATATGGCAAGCCATGAGGTGGAACTGTGTGCATCCATACACACATGCGAATTGACAACACCTAGGGCTACTGCATACACGCACACACTGCATCAACATTGCCCCACCTTGTACTGCTGTCCCTCACCAACACACATACACATACATGTCAATTGGTGGTATCAGTGGCAGACTCAGGCATACCAAGTTCACACCCTGTGCATATGATGAAACTGTGCCACCTCCTGCAATCTGTAACATCAGTGCAGGTACAGGTTAACATGTTGCTGATGCACAGGGTGACTACATAGGCATGTAGTAATAGTATCATGCTGTTAACAGTACTGTGTGCTGATATAATTGTGGGTATATCCCAGCATGCCTGATGCAGTAAGGGTATGATTGTCTTGTACTGTTTTCCACACCCATGGTAAGTACCATAGTGTATCATCTGCACATGTTTGCATACTGGTGGTAAGGATGTCAACAGAAGGCCACATACATAGGTAGCACAGGGGATAAGGTAATGAAAGTATTGATATGCGATGATGGACATGTAAACTGCAAGTGGCATGTTGCCCACACTGGACTCTGCAATGCGGATGTTTGAGGATGTTGATATGTGTGCAGTACTACACCACTGGTACAGGACACACAGGAGCACCCTAGCACTGCAAGCTCACATCTCATACCATGCTAGACAGCCCCAACACACAAAACTAACTTTCACAGGAGGGAGAGTCCCCATAAATGTCAGGGATACTGTGGTGGCAGAACAGGTAGCATACATCCTACTAAGTATGGAACCACTGAGTGAAGGCTCAGTGTCTGTTATTTGACATGTGTATTACTGCAGGTATGAGCACCTGGGTTTCCATCCGGTTATTGTACATCCTGATGGTACATGGTCTGTACACTTGTGTGCGCTGAGACTGGACCCTGGCCATCTGACCTGTGTATTTCCATGTACATGTGTATAGTGCCTGCATATTTGCACTGTGACCTACTGGAAGTGGTACAGCTTGTTTGTTGTACAATGGACTACATGCAGCCCTGCTTACTGTAGCTTTGTTTACATGCATGTTTGCTTGCAGTTACCCTGGAACACTAATCCCACCTGCAATGCAGATTTACAGAGCTTCTGTGGACTCCTAGTGACATCTGCATAGCTTACTATATGTATGTCCATGTCTCACTTGACAGAACGTCACTGTTTGTCCTGCTCGCATGTACGTTGCCTGTGACACATTGCATATGACTTTTCTGGCATTTGACCACGTGTGCAGTCATATATGCCAGTGCTAACTAATCACAGGCACTACACCCTCACATACTCACCTTCTGTACCTTGTTCCCCATTGGCCCTATGTGCTGTTAATCACCATGGCAATCACAATACTATGGTAGCATGTGCAAAGGTAACTTGTCAGTCACCTCTATGGTACAGTTGTGGAATATGTGAGTCATGTGGCAATGTCACAGCTGCCACATGTACACAGTCAACCCTCTCCCCTGCACATGGACATACAACACATGTATGAGATGCAACCACATAGCCAAACTGGGGACCAAGCACTCTGAACCCAGTACTGGCATAACCTGTCAGGTGGCATGAAATACTACAGTGACTACAATACCAGTCTGATGTCGACCTACACTGACAGCAATCCAAACACATGAACACACTGGGGCATTCATGGAACCTCAGAATAGCATCCTGCCTGAGCAGCAGACACCTCTGCAGCTGGCACACAGACATACGTTAAGCCGGAACACAGCACGTGCAACGCATTTCACACAAATCCTGTGTGCCAAACAGTCACAGCCTGTACGGCTAGACAACACACCTGCTACAGTTGTGTTAGGTACCTTTATTGTCTGGTACAGTGAGGTCCCGCTCACCATGCTGGACGAGGTGAAGGTCACAGTGATATGCCCGTGGGGCACTATGGTCCACCACATAACACAAGCATACAGGTCAGTCAGAGGTATGGACACATATGACTCAGTCATTGTCCATGCCACTATGGCTGACCTGTGATGTACCTCCCTGGACAACATGATAGGGAACATAGAAGGGCTCTCTGAGCATGTGGCACAGGCTGGTATGACCCTGACCTTGGTTGGCATCATACCCTCACCAAGAATGCTGAAGTATTACTGAATGCTGATGAATTACCCTAGCTGAAAGGTTCCTAGCATGTAGTCACTGCATTGCTATGGAACAACTTGTTACCACTCCCACAACAGGTGAAAACATGCAGCACCTGTTCATCAACATGTAGACTATATGCCCCAGACCAGATGTGTATCCCTCGCTGCTAGGATGATACCATATACAACTCACACTGTATATACACATACCACATGCAGCACCTGCACAGAAGACCACAGTCATAATGTTATCCAGTGCAAATACCATGTATTCACATGTGGCAGGCATCAGACATGGGAACTATTGAAGGTCACAGGTACATATGTGTATTTGGCACACACATACATCATCTGTGTCCATTGCCATTACTGGTTTAATCGATGTCATGCATTATTGTGAACAACAACCCACACACATGGTCATTCTGTGTGACAAAAACACACGTGGCATGTGTGGAATTCACAGCCATAACTAACTGTGCTAGGACAGTAGTGAGAGACGCAGTAGCAGAGTGTGCTATTTGCATTACTGGGATATTTGCCCTCTTCTGCTGTACTTGTAGGGTACTGACATCATCTCTGTTTAGAGATTGGAATATGCAGCAGCTGGTATGTTGTACTGATTGCCAAAAGGGTCAGTTCTTTCACACATGTAATTGCACACACCCTATTTCCACACCCAGGTTACAGGTACATATGTGTATTTAACAAAAAAGAACAGTAAACTTGGTAACACGACACAATACTGGAATAAAGCACAGCTTGAAGTGTAGTCAAGAAAAATCACATAAGTTACGCATTTCGTCCACCTTTAATCACTGTGAACTTCTTCAGAATACACATTCATTCACTTAATCACCTTAAATAATTAATTAAACACATCACATGATCATTCAAACCAATAAAAATCACATGTAAAATACTTATAAACATATACTTGTATATATATATACGGTTCTACCTGACTTCGTCGACAGCTGAGAAGACCGACATCGGAATCCGGAGCTCCAGAAGATCGAAAGCGAAGAAGACCGACGCGAATCGCGGGTTGCAGAACATCGACAATGCAGAAGACCGACACGACGGATGACAACACCAACGCCGAGGATGCCGACATGGGGAAAGGCTGTGTGAGTATGCGGTAGTGACGGACGTTAGGGTGCGAGGCAGGTAAGTGTGGAGATTGACGGTCTGTGGGGATAGGGGTGGGTTAAGTGAGTTAGGTTAGGGGCGATAGGGGTGGGTTAAGTGAGTTAGGGTTAGGAGCGATAGGGTTAAGTGAGTTAGGGTTAGGAGCGATAGGGCGGGTTAAGTGAGTTAGGGTTAGCGGGTAGGTAAGTGTGCGATAGTGACGGACCTTAGGGTTAGGGTAAGGTTTAGTGTGGGCTTGTAAGGATTTTGGTGTGCTTGTGTTGTGTGTGTGGTTTGTGGAATGGGGATGTGTTTTGTTTTGTATGGGGTTTCGTGTTTGTGTACCGTCGGTTATTTCGTTGTCGGTTATGTGTGGTTTCGTGTTTATGGACTGTCGAATATGTGGTGTCGGTGATGTGGTTGTCGGTGTTGTGTGGTTTCGATTATGTCAGGTAGAACCATATATACATATATATGTGTGACTTTAAAAGCTACAAACAAATACATTAAATTAAATTTGAATCTACACAAACACATAACACTAAATAATATTTAAAACTTATTAATTTAAACTCAAACCTAAAAATATGTTTGAGTATAACTTATTCTATGTTTTATAATTTTTTTTTTTCCATAATAAATTTTTATTGAAATATATTTTCCAAAAACATTACAAAAATACAATAAACATCACACACATAATACACTATAACTACTACAAACCATTTATACAATATCTACATGAAATGCTTCCTATATTTAATATATTCCTAAAATCAGTATCATGCTAATATAATATTGAAGACCTTTTCCCATATTTTCGGGTTATTAATATTTTTGTTAGTTTGTTTCAGAAGTAATTTATGTGCTAGTATATGCTTTATAGCCACAAGCTTAAAATTATTCCATGATGTCTTATGTGGTTCTAGCCAATTTGTGGCTATATAGAGTTTCATCAGCAAATAAATATTCATACAAATAATAGTTTGCGATCTGGAAAGCTCTCTTGGAGGAATGTGTAGAATCATAAATTCCCATGACAGTGTAGAACTTTGATAACCCATCTTTTGCAGTTGTACTTTAAGAGAGTTCCAAAGTTTATATACGCATTTACAACTCCAGAACATATGAAGAAGATCCGCTGTTTGATCTGCACAGTATGGACAAATTGGAGAATTCCTAGGGTTAAATTTATGTAATCTAAGATGTGTGTAATATGCATTGTTCCAAATCATCAATTGCGTGTACATCAGTTTTGAAAAGAAACTGATTTCCTAGTTATATCAATTGCTTTTAATATCTGATTGTCTGTTACTGTTACTTTTTACCCAATACTCTGAAAGCAAAATTTTGTCCTGAAATTTCAAATCCTTAATTAATTTATATGCAGTTGCTATAAATTTAGTGTCTTGTTGGATAGCTTGCCACAATTCAGAGCACTTATCCACAAATCCGGCTGCAGGTTTAAAGTTCCTAAAGTAGCTCAAGGCAAGTTCTTTAACTTGTCTCATTATAACAATGTAACTTCTAGGTAGATTCATTTCCTGTCTAATTTGTAAAGCCGATAAGTCAAGTTTATTAAAACATCAAATAGAGTCAGATTAAGTATTAATGGAAATTTGCTGAGATCGATCAGCTGATTATTTAGTTTAAAATTAGGATTCCTGTGGAAAGGTTGAAGAACCATCATATATTGCAATAAATCTACGGACTGAAATAAAGTTTGCAAAGATGAGACACAGGTTATTATGTGGTCCATGACCCCATATTTTATCAGACTAATTTTGTCCATAAAGGGCAATGCTTTAGGATTTATTTTCCTATCCAAAATATGCTTATGATTCAAGACCACCCAAGTTGGTATCCATTTTGTATTCGTTACATCATAATTAGCAATTCTTAAAATTTTATTAGCGTTTACAATCAAATAATATGCTTCAAAGTTTGGTAGCTCAAGTCCCCTCTTGTTTTAGGGGTCATTAATTTCTCATAAGATATTCTAGTTCTTTTGGGTTCCAGATAAATTTAGCTAGATCTTTATGCATTTGTTTAAAACTGTTTTTGAAATTGATAATTGGGCAGACCTAAATATGTATAACATTCGTGGTAGTATATTCATTTTCACTATTGATACTTTTGCTAATACCGGTAGTTTTAAATTCTTCCATCTGTCACAATCAGCTATTATGTGTTCCCATACTCGTTTAACATTATTGTTATAAAAGTCCTTATTATCCGTAGAGAAGTTGATACCCAAATATTTAATATTTTCTTTACATGTTAACTTCCCCATCAGGGCCATTAGTGAAAAAGGTTTTGGGGTTCTTAATGGGAAGATATTTGTTTTCTGTAAGTTAATTTTATAATTGGAAACTACTGAAAATTCGTTTATGAGCTTTAATATCTTTCTATGTTTTATAATTTTGTTGCATTTATAATCTCCGTGCTTGTAAGAAGCATTTAATGTTAGTAGCTTCGTTTAATCCAGGAAATTCATCAGCTTTCAACAAAATTTGCCATAAAGCCTCTTTACACTCCAATTTAACTTTATAATTTCCACTAAACAAATCATCACTAACCCTTTCTAGAACAGAAAAACTGAATTTTTTGAAATCCGGGCATGTATCAGCATGTTTTGCTAAAGCATTTTTAAAATCTTTATTTTTAATTGCTAGCAAATGCTCATAAATTCTTTTGTGAGGTAATCTAATAGTTTTTCCAATGTAGAATTGTTGACAAGAATTACACTGAGCAACGTAAACTACATTGTTTGTTTTACATGTATAGTGTCCTCTTGTCTGAAATTCCCTTTTTAGATGTTTAAAAAATACACTACTTGTACCCGAAATGTACCTACATTGTTTACAACTTCTACATGGATAAGTCCCAACAACTAAATTATCCTTCACTTCCGAATTACTGCTATCTTTCTCTAAAATAGTTTTTAAACTGATGTTTTTTCTATAAGAAAATAATGGATTTTTACCCACCACCACAGTTAAGTCATGATTTCCTAAAATAACCTTCCAATTATCAGAAATAATATTCCTAATCTGATACATCTCATTGGTGATGGGCATTGTGTGTGACAAAAACACATGTGGCATGTGTGGAATTCAAAGCCATAACTAACTGGGCTATGACAGTAGTGAGAGATGCAGTAGCAGAGCGTGCTATTTGCATTACTTGGAGATTTGCCCTCTTCTGCTGTACTTGTAGGGTGCTGACATCATCTCTGTGTAGAGATTGGAATATGTAGCAGCTGGTGTGTTGTACTGGTTGCCAAAAGGGTCAGTTCTTTCACACATGTAATTGCACACACCCTACTTCCACACCCAGGTCACAGGTACATCCACACCCACGTCACAGGTACATATGTGCATTTGGCACACACATACATCATCTGTGTCCATTGCCATTACTGGTTTATTCGATGTCATGCATTATTTTGAACAACAACCCACACACATGGGCATTCTGTGTGACAAAAACACACGTGGCATGTGTGGAATTCAAAGCCATAACTAACTTTGCTATGACAGTAGTGAGAGACGCAGTAGCAGAGCATGCTACTTGCATTACTGGGAGATTTGCCCTCTTCTGCTGTACTTGTAGGGTGCTGACATCATCTCTGTGTAGAGATTGGAATATGCAGCAGCTGGTGTGTTGTACTGGTTGCCAAAAGGGTCAGTTCTTGCACACATGTAATTGCATACACCCTACTTCCACTCCCAGGTCACAGGTACATATGTGTGTTTGGCACACACATACATCATCTGTGTCCATTGCCATTACTGGTTTAATCTATGTCATGCATTATTGTGAACAACAACCCACACACATGGGCATTCTGTGTGACAAAAACACACGTGGCATGTATGGAATTCCAAGCCATAACTAACTGTTCAATGACAGTAGTGAGAGACGCAGTAGCAGAGCTTGCTATTTGCATTACTGGGAGATTTGCCCTCTTCCGCTGTACTTGTAGGGTGCTGACATCATCTCTGTGTAGAGATTGGAATATGCAGCAGCTGGTATGTTGTACTGGTTGCCAAAAGGGTCAGTTCTTTCACACATGTAATTGCACACACCCTACTTCCACACCCAGGTCACAGGTACATATGTGTATTTGGCACACACATACATCATCTGTGTCCATTGCCATTACTGGTTTAATCAATGTCATGCATTATTGTGAACAACAACCCACACACATGGGCATTCTGTGTGACAAAAACACACGTGTCATGTATTGAATTCAAAGCCATAACTAACTGTGCTATGACAGTAGTGAGAGACGCAGTAGCAGAGCGTGCTATTTGCATTACTTGGAGATTTTCCCTCTTCTGCTGTACTTGTAGGGTGCTGACATCATCTCTGTGTAGAGATTGGAATATGCAGCAGCTGGTGTGTTGTACTAGTTGCCAAAAGGGTCAGTTCTTTCACACATGTAATTGCACACACCCTACTTCCACCCCTCTTCTGCTGTACTTGTAGGGTGCTGCCATCATCTCTGTGTAGAGATTGGAATATGCAGCAGCTGGTGTGTTGTACTGGTTGCCAAAAGGGTCAGTTCTTTCACACATGTAATTGCACACACCCTACTTCCACACCCAGGTCACAGGTACATATGTGTATTTGGCACACACATATATCATCTGTGTCCATTGCCATTACTGGTTTAATCGATGTCATGCATTATTGTGAATAACAACCCACACACATGGGCATTCTGTGTGACAAAATCACATGTGGCATGTGTGGAATTCAAAGCCATAACTAACTGTGCTATGACAGTAGTGAGAGATGCAGTAGCAGAGTGTGCTATTTGCATTACTGGGAGATTTGCCCTCTTCTGCTGTATTTGTAGGATGCTGACATCATCTCTGTGTAGAGATTGGAATATGCAGCAGCTGGTGTGTTGTACTGGTTGCCAAAAGGGTCAGTTCTTTCACACATGTAATTGCACACACCCTACTTCCACCCCTCTTCTGCTGTACTTGTAGGGTGCTGACATCATCTCTGTGTAGAGATTGGAATATGCAGCAGCTGGTGTGTTGTACTGGTTGCCAAAAGGGTCAGTTCTTTCACACATGTAATTGCACACACCCTACTTCCACCCCTCTTCTGCTGTACTTGTAGGGTGCTGACATCATCTCTGTGTAGAGATTGGAATATGCAGCCGCTGGTGTGTTGTACTGGTTGCCAAAATGGTCAGTTCTTTCACACAGTAATTGCGCACATCCTACTTCCACCCCTCTTTTGCTGTACTTGTAGGGTGCTGACATCATCTCTGTGTAGAGATTGGAATATGCAGCAGCTGGTGTGTTGTACTGGTTGCCAAAAGGGTCAGTTCTTTCACACATGTAATTGCACACACCCTACTTCCACCATACTTGTAGGGTGCTGACATCATCTCTGTGTAGAGATTGGAATATGCAGCAGCTGGTGTGTTGTACTGGTTGCCAAAAGGGTCAGTTCTTTCACACATGTAATTGCACACACCCTACTTCCACCTTACTTGTAGGGTGCTGACATCATCTCTGTGTAGAGATTGGAATATGCAGCAGCTGATGTGTTGTACTGGTTGCCAAAAGGTCCAGTTCTTTCACACATATAATTGCACATACCCTACTTTCACACCCACCACCACACACTTGCCAGTTGTAGGATTCAAACCTCTACCTAACTATGTTATGAAACTCAAGACGGATGCATTAGCAGAGCAAGCTATTCGCATTACTGGGGGGTTTCCCTTCTCTTGCTGTACTTATAGGGTGCTGACATCATCAGTGTTTAGAAAGGAGAATGTACAGGTGTGTTCTCCTAACACAGAATTGCACACACACTAACCCCCTCACCCATACTTGCCATTTGCAGGATTCAAACCCCTATCTAACTATGTTATGACACTTGAGACGGACGTGCTAGAGGAGCACGCTATTCGCATTACTGCAAGGTTTGTCTTCTCCTGCTGTACTTATAGGGTGCTGACATCATCAGTGTTTAGAAAGGGGAATGTGCATCCTGTACTGTGTTCTCCTAGTTGCCAAAAGGGACATTTCTTTCATACAGAATTGCAAACAGACTAACCCCCTTCCACACACACACTGCGCATTTGCAGGATTCAAACCCCTATCTAACTATGTTATTATATTAGAGACAGATGCATTAGTGGAGCGTGCTATTCGCATTACTGGGAGGTTTCCTTTCTCCGGCTGTACTTATAGGGTGCTGACATCATCAGTATTTAGAATGAGGAATGTGTATCCTGTAGTGTGTTCTCCTAGTTTCCAAAAGGGACATTTTTCTCACACAGAATTGCACACACACTAACCCCCCTCCCCCAAACACACACACTGAGCATTTGCAGGATTCAAACCTCTCCCTAACTATGTTATGACACTTGAGATGGACACATTAGCAGAGTGCGCTATTCGCATTACTGGGAGGTTTCCCTTCTCCTGCTGTACTTTTAGAGTGCTGACATCATCAGTGTTTAGAAAGGGGAATGTGCATCCTGTAGTGTGTTCTCCTAGTTGCCAAAAGGGACATTTCTCTCACACAGAATTGGACACATACCAACCCCGCTCACCCACACACACACACACACACACTGAGCATTTGCAGGATTCGAACCCCTACCTAACTATATTATGACACTTGAGGGAAATGCATCAGCAGAGCGCACTATCCGAATTACTGGGCATCTGTTCTGCACCTGCAGTATTTACAGGGTGCTGATATCATTATTTATACAGAGGTATGTACATCTATTACTACCTGTCAGGTGGGGGATAGCATATATATGCATTTGCAGCCACCTACTTCAGGGTCAGATATGCACATCAGCACTGGCAGGTTATGTTTTATACCATGCTTCGTGACCACAGGACCTGTAACACACAACACAACCAGTTCAGACCACCCCTCCCACATCCGGGACACACACTTTGCTTCCCTGGGAACAGTGCCAAGATATGAAGGTGTTCACATACACCATTCCAGTTGTTAATGTCAGGTACAGGTATATTGTGTGTGGGAACTACTCAGACCTCTACAACATTACCCTATAGCCACTGCAATTTGTGAGTCCATGTGCTATGGCAGGACCACTCACCACAGCCACAAGGGGGAATACATATTGCACTTGACCATCTGCAACATGGGTACTCACTGTTCCACACCAGAGGTAGACCACCATTGTTGATATCTGACCATACCCACCTTTCCCTGGGCATCCATATCCCATCCCCACCCCCAGGCAAGGTTGTCACTGCAAACAAAGTGTATTTATCAAAAGCAGACTTTGCACTTGTTAAGACTGGGGTGGAAGACTTCAAAGGACCCATGCTGGGGGAGTATACAGGCCACTCTGCATAATCCTTGACAATTGCATTCTATGAGCATGTGGAAGGTTTGCATTGATCATGCTATCCCAAATATACCCATGACTCCTCCACAACAGGACACCCTGTCAGGTGTACACCAGCCATATATGAGCTGTCCAACAGATGGAGTGAGCTAATACATTGCAGAGCAGTAGCCCACAGAGGGAGGACATCTCTGAACAGTACTGGCATGACACTTCAATCCCTCATAATCATCACAACAACGTGTTGACAGTGAAATTGTCCAGACACTGCAGATAAGGCTCCCCTCAGTCTGTTATTGACGCCCACTTACTGTTAGAGGTCCTCACCAACCCTCTTCCAGCACACACCAACAACATGGATGTGGCATAGCAAATTCAACCCCTGGGATCTCCACTGTGTCCCTGCTTGATGGAGGGACAGCATACTAGCCTCAAACGGTGCCTTATGTGACCTACTTTATAGTGGCACAGTAGCCTACTGTACTGGGGATGCAGACACCAAGCACACTATGGCTAAGCTTTCATTCCCTAGGGCAAACAGCCTAGTATTGACCTCTACACCCATATGTTTAATTGTCAGATGCACAATATTTGTTGCTGATAGGCTGTTTGCAGGTCTTTATTGCCATAGCATTCCCTGTTTCTATGAACAACTTGTGTATCTGTGGAAGATGTTTGAATATGAGGGGGATCCACTATATCACTTATGTCTCTGTAGTCATTTAACTGTGTGCACTGGACAGATTGCTGTAATGTGGTTGGTTCCTGGAATGACACGTACAAGTACCAGATATGTGTGGCCAACTGCTAAACTGAGATATAGCCTAAGTGTGTGAGCATGCCCAGTTCAGCCTTTCCATGGCATGTTGTCTGACATATGTCTCATTTATCAAAGTGTGCGAGCATGCCCAGTGTGAGCTTTCCATATGTTGAACTCTGCAGTCCACCACATATGTGGATGAGTGTGAACTTCAACAATATCTCACGTTTATGGTTGTGTGTTGGGTGTCATGTTGTATACTTACTAGCCAACTGTTTCATATCCGAACACAACAGGGATTATACTGTGCCTGCAGGGTTTGCATGGGATACTTTGCATACAGTTGTCAACATCCTTTCATACTGACCTAACACTGTAGTACCATATAGTGTACTGGTTCAGTACTTTCACTGTGGTGGACAGTATCATGGCCTTTAGTCCTATCACTGCTTTAAATTTTCATAGTGAGCACAACAGACTGTTTAGGGGCCAGTTGTGCACATATGACCATGTTGCATTATGTTCAGATATGGACTACTTAAACCAGGCTTGTCCAACATTGGTAGTGTATTCCACAACATAGGTGGACATTGGCAAACACTAGCAATGAGCCCTAGGCCATTTCTAATGCTAGTCAGAGAGTGTGTTTGTCCTTCGACACACATTGTAACTGGAGTTTGTCATGACATATGTCATGGTTCGTATACTGTGCCTCCGTCTACCTGTGACATAACAGTGATACCTAGGGTAAACCTACCATCTCCCATCCATTCATCAAGATTCTTCTTGAGGAGAGTCGATGGATGGCTCTCTGGCTAACCTGTACTGGGAGTTTACTCAAGAGTGGGGGTGGCTTCTGTGTTATGGATCATTCAGTACAGCTTGTCCTATGTATGTCAGTGCTGGGGTTCAGGTCTCTCATGTGCATAGCTCACTTCCATTCAGATTGTACAAGGTGCAGCATGTTCATTGATTCCAGCTTGGACATGGCTTTATACATCAGGCACAGCTTGCCTCTGGGTGGGCAGTATGGCAGTGTGTGGAGCTGCAGTTTGTTTAATCAGGCAACACATGGCATCTGTTCAAGCTCTTTGATACTCCTGGTGAGGTACTTTTGGGGTCTTTCCAGTTGATGGAGGTGTCTGCTGAGGTACTTCCCACAGGGGCCATTGTAGTCAATTGTGACGCTGATGAAGGATGACTGCAGAGCCACAATGACCTCCCCTGATCTAGATCTCACTACCTTCATGATTAGGTGGATATATGGTATGTTTCTGTAACCACTACAGCCATATGCTTGTCCAATGCAAGATATCTATCAACTTGTGTCCCCAGGTCTCTTATTACATCTTAAGTACTTAATGGGTTAACACCTATGTGGTAATTGGTGGGCACTTACTGTATATCCACAGGGGTTGACTATACACTTTTCTGCAATTAGCTTGCTGAAATGGCTATGGCACCAGTTGTCTGTTTCTATGTGGCCCTTTTGTGGGATGCTTGTGTCAGCTGGAGGGTCAGATATGGTGGCCAGTTTGTAGTCCTCTGCAAACTTGTTCAGACACAGTCCTTCCATGTTGGCCTGTACCTATGGGACATATATACCAAACAAGGGAGGTCCCAGGACCGAGCCTTGTGGGATGCCAGTTGTATCTGGTTTGTGGTCTGACATGGCTGCAGTATTTCTGACCATGTCAGTTCTGTCCTTGGTCTAGTTTGCAACCCCTCTACTGACATAGGGGTTTATATTTAAGCTGGTGAGCTTATCTATAATGAACACGTGGGGTATTGTATGGAAGCCTTTTGCAGGGTCCAGATAGGCTGTGTGGACCACATTCCCCTCATCAATGACCTTAATGACTGTTTCAAATGAGTCAAACATGTTTAAGGGGCAGGATCTGCACTTAAGAAAGCCACACTGGGTAGGGTCCAGTGTCAGTAGGTCCCCGATATCTTTATGTCTGAGGTACATGCTGATCCTTTCCATAGCTTTGCAGACCAAGCTTGTCAGCATTCTGGGGTGATAGTTTGCAGTATCAATTCAGGCAACACCTTTGTGGAGAAGGACCACTGTTGTTGTACACTGCTCTTTGTGTACATATCCTGTGGTAAGGCTGGCATTGAGCAGTAGTGTTATTTGGCATTCCATTCTTCTTGGAGTCCATGTTGGACTCAGCCCAGGACACCATCTCATACCACTGATGCTGTGTGTTTTGCTTTGTAGATGCTGGCTGTTACCTCAGCATCTGCAATGTCAGGGGACCAGCACTCTGCTGGGATAGATATTTTGCATTTTGGGGGGGGGGGGGTTGCACTGCACCTGTCAGGTTGGATGTTGGCAATATGTGTGTGTGTTTGGTATGTTGTTTGTAATATCTGAGTGATTCAGAGCATATCTGTGAATTCCCAACAAGGTTCCTACCATCAGTTAAGAAAGCCTTGTGATTATCCTTAGTGTCCTGTACAATTTGTATCTTCATAGGTTCATAGGTTCATACTAGGCTATCCACCCTAGGGCATTTCTAAGCCTAGCCAGAGTGTGTGTGGCTTTCGCTACCCCTTGCTATGTGAATATTATGGCCATTTATGATTTACTTTACTGTGCCTCTGTCTGGATGTGACACAGTAAAGACCCCCAGTGTACATCTACGATCATCCATCCACTTGGCAAGATTCCTGTTGAAGAGAGTGAGTGAGGGGCTCTGCCTAACATGGAGTGGGATTCCATTCCAGGGTGTAGGGAGCCTCTGGGTTATGTATCTGTCCCTCCAGCACATCCTATTTCATTATGTGTTGAGGTTGACATCTCTCACTCTCACAGCTCCGATGGAATTGGATTTTCTGGGGTGGAGCATGTCCATTACTCCTGTGTTGGACATGGCCTTGTACAACAGGCATGCAACACCTCTGCATAGGCAGTATGTGACTGCATACAGCTGGGGTGTCTACAGCCAGGCAGCATATGACAAATATTTGAGACCCTTTATCCTCTTGGTGAGGTACCTTTGAGGTCTTTCTAACTGCTGCAGGTGTCGGGTAAGGTACATCCCAAATGAGGCATTGTACTAGATTATGGGTCTGATAAGAGAACAGTATAGGGGCACAATGACCTCTGTTGACATAGATGTGAATCCTTTCATGATATGGTGTCCAATATAGACAGTCTTCCTAGCCACGTTGGCAATGTGAGTGTCACATGACAGGTTACTGTCCACTTGTGTCCCTAGGTCCCTGATTACTCCTTCCATACATAATGGATTACCACCTATGTGGTAATTTGTGAGTACCTTGTTTGGTATTTGGTGAGACATTCATACTGTCCAGTGTCTTCAGGATGGCTGAGTGGGGTTCCTGTGTGTGAGAGTGTAGTCTGTAGCATGCTACAGACTGTACAGCAGTTTTGCTTATGGTTAGTTGCACATGGGTGGTCTCTGATGCTTCGTGCATTGTCAGTTACCTGGACATGTGGGTGTCTGTGCTGAATATGGATACCCCCCCCTCCTTTTATGTTTTGGTCCAGGTTTTGGGGCCATAACGCATGATATGAGGTATAACCTGGTAGTGCTGGTGTGCTGTCAGGAGCCTTGCTGTAGGTTTCTGTCACTGCACGGACATCGATGTTCTCCATACTGGGGAGGGCTTCGGGAGCATGCATGTTGAGGTTTGCACATCTGGCATTGGGCCCTTATGTTTCTTTCCACTTATGTTTTCTAGGGAGGTGGGTTAGCCTTTTCAACCTTGCCTACGAAAGGCTCTATGGAGGTGGCAAGAGCCTTATCCAATATCCAGACACCCAGGGGTAACAGGTGCAAGCCATCCCTGGCACAGCAGTGTGGCTTGTCAAGCATGACATCCTAAGCAGACAGACATTGGATCCCCTTGGAATGACACCAGTAATTGTGTCACTTGTTAAAGCTGATCATTCTGTGTTTGTACTGTGGCATCATTCTTGGTGAGGGTAGGATGCTGCACACGGTCAGTGTCATACCAGCCTGGACTATATAATCGGAGAGCTCATCTATGTCTCTTATCATGTAGTCTGGGGAGGTACATCTCAGGTCATTCACACCAGCATGGACAATGACTGCATCATATTTCTACTTGCTTTGGGGTGACCTGCATACTTGTGTTATGTGGCATATTGTAGCAGCCTACAGGCAGCTTACTGTACCCTTTCCCTTGTTCAGTCTGGTGAGTGGGACAGCAGTGTGTCTGACTATGGAGTCACCTATTACAACTGTATCAGGCATGTTGTTTCTCCTTCTGGCCTGTGACTGTTTGGCACACCAGCTTTGTGTACTATGTGTTGCATGTGCTATGTTTGGAGGTAGTGGTTGCTTGGGTGTCTGCTTTGGAGGCCTCTGTTGATGTGGTGTGTTTGTAATTAGGGCCTCCAGGAATGTTTTTCTGTGTTTATGTCTTTGGTTTGCAGTTGTGATAGGTCTATGTGAGACTGGGTTTGTGGTGTGTGTGGTTACCTTCTCCTCCTGTCTAGTTTTGACAGTACTGAGTTGAGAGAGCTCAGCCTCCGGTTTGGATAAATGGTTGCATCTCTCACATATAATTGTATTTCTTGAGGGGAGGTGAGGGTTGTCTGTGTACATGGGGCAGGTGTAACATTGCCTCAAGATTCACAGATTCAACTTGTTGTAGCTGGCCTTAGTGGATTGTATGAGTGGACATATTTTATTGCCATACTGCTGATCAGTGATTACTTCCCTTTTTATGTTTGCTCTATCATGTAGTAGCTTCCTCATTCTCTTGCATGGTTTGGTAATGGCTGGAGTCCACCATGCCAGATGCCTGCATGTATGGCATTGTGTCTTGGTTTTATTTTGGATTGCATAATCCATGCATTCCTGGCAGTGTTCATGGAATGCCTGTATAACAGGTTCTGAGGTGTGGCCCATATTTTGTACCTGCACAGGGCCTTTAATGGATTCCACAACTTTTGCTTTACACATGTTTTTCACTGTGGTTTTCTGGCCAGGGACTGTGGTCATGATGTGTATATCTGGTGTGATTACTCTATGGTCTGGTCTTACCAGTGAGGGATACACTTCTCATCTTGCCATCCATTTCTTTCTGCCATTCCCCCCGTGATGTCACCTATCTCCTACTCTGTTCCTCCCCCTTATGTAACTCCTACACTACTCAGAATGTGCTCATTTGCTATGTGACAGTGGGATTCAGTATCCTAACACTCATTTACATCAGATTGCCTACTAATGCTTAGTTACATGTCTTAGACTCAGCTTCCCCCCTTAGCAACCACTAAACGGTGGCCATGTTGCTTTTGGTCTGCTGGTCCCTGCATTGTAAATCCATGTATTGCATAAAACCCACATTTGTGGGTTTATAACCTTCATTTTTATGTTTTATATAGCACAGCCCATTTGCGCGGGGCTGCGCTGCGTTTAAACAAAAAAAAATATTTATTTCTCATATTTGCATCGGGGTACCTTGCCAATGGCCACATATTTGGCCATTGGCATGCTGCCTGACACATATGCACCCTTTATTTGGAGCTGACATGGCTCCATTGTGTTTTTTGCAGAAACGTGTTCAGTTGTCATCTGAGTACATTTCTGCAGCTAAAACGGCTCTTACACGGGCTGGTTTGGGCTTCGTGGATCGCTACTCTACCTCATTTGCATGCCTTTCGGCTGCAAGTGAGGTGATTAGCATATCCACGCCCAGCCCGTGTAAGAGACGTTTTAGCTGGTCTCTTACACAGAATTTCGGGCTATTCCTGGATCGCGAGGGCTGCATGGAGTCTTACACTACTCTTTGACTCCGTGCAAGCCTTCGTGAATCCTGCCCAGTGTCTTTGCTTGTAAGTTTGCATTGGGTTGTTGGGACTGAGGAAATTGTGCATTTTATTCCTTTGTTTGTCTAATTTACGTCTAAGTAAAAACCTTTATATGACATGAGCTTATTTGTGAACTCATATGGTGAATGCTGCTAAAATGTTCACCATATAAGTTCACAAATTCACACATGGATTGGTCCTTTTTACTAAATACTTAAAATGATTGGCTCTCGATATTAGGTAAAAAAAAACATGCTTTTGACCTGCTGACCAATGAATTAATGTTCTGATTGTCTACTATAAAATGTAAAGAAGTTTTTTCATGATTTAATACTTGAAACAAGTGTGTACTTGCTGAGATTTGTAGTCTTTTGTACAGAGTTTTTGTGAGGTATTTCAGACCATACTTCTAGCACTTGAGGTAGTGGCAGAACAGTGCATGTCAGTTGATACTAGAAGGGAAAACCATCTTCCAGAATGCCTTTAATATATTTCAACTAACTTCTGCTCTGGTTTAGTTATATGGTGCAGGGTATAGTAGTTAGAAATAATTGCCCTGATTTTATTTTTTTTTTAGTTTGTCAGTCACTCACATGCTGTTTTCTGTTTCTGTGCAGTTACAGAATCTTACTGCTCCGAGTGCAACTATGTGACTATGGTATGGCAAAATGTAAAAATAGACCACATGTTCATGAAAGCTTATGAAAACATCAGAATCTGTAAGTTAGAGAAAGGAACCCAAAGGACATATAGTGATACACAATGAGAAAAAATATGGGTGGATATCAACAGCAGTTAAAAAGTTGCTGAAATGACAAATGATTGTGCAGAAAAGCTGATGAGCTAAAGCATAACTGAGGACTGATAATGTGTGTGTGTGTGTGTGTGTGTGTGTGTGTGTGTGTGTGTGTGTGTGTGTGTGTGTGTGTGTGTGTGTGTGTGTGTGTATATGAAGTAAAAAAAAATAGCTGTTCATTCATAAATGTACTCCTTTTTTTTCTTAGTTACTGCTGAAAGCCACAGTTGGTTGGGAGTCAAACTGGCACCTTGGTGTTTCGTAAAAAATCTACTGCCAATCATTAGTGGACTGGAGTTCCGCTGTGGTGACCCATTACCAGGAAAAAGCTGAAAGACAAACAACAACAGCAACAACAACTCTAGCCTCTTTATTAAGCATGAAAATGTATTCACTAAAGGAAATAGGTGAAGCTTCTTCGAGTTTAGCATGAGGCAGCAACTGGTTATTTTCTGCTATAGTTGACATAATGGGAAAGGATGTTAGAAGTAAGCCGTGATGGGCGAGCTCGCTCTTGATTGGTAGTTACTGCACATGGCGTTATCATCAGAGGCAAACTCTTTATGGTGCTAAAATATTTCCCACAGTTATCTTTAAAGTCATAGTGTTACAATAGAAGCATTCTATAACTATTATTTAGTGAAAAAACCTGTATGAGCGAGAAATATCACTACATAGTTATAAAAAGTGATTCAATGCTTCACTGTCTTATGAAAAAAGAATAGTAAGTGTCTCTAGTCTGCACTACCACTATGTATAAATAACAGGAATGTAAATAATGATATCCCCTAGGATGGAAACTTTAGAGAGTTAAACTTTTGGTTTATCTATTGTATAATCTCTGAGATACCCTTAGCCATTTGAGAGGAAACTGATAATGGATTTGTTGGTGCACATATAACATACTAGAATAAAAGATGTTTAGGTCACATAGAAGTTGATGTAAGATAGAAAATTTAAATTCTATATATGTCTAGCTATTAATGAATAAAGAGTTCTTCTCATACTTTAGAGAAGAGAGTAACACAAGTTTAACAACATACATAGTAAATGAGAGTGTAAGCTCTGCTTGACTTATTATTTGTGTTACCTAAATTCAAAACTTCTTAAAATTAATCCAGTTGCTTAGACTATATAAGGTAACTATTTTGCTAATAGAGATATTTATTATACTAAATATAATTAGAATGTACAACATTTACATAAGTAGATACACATCTAACTTGTTAATCTGTATTCTTATTGATACATATTTTTCTAAATATTGATATTTTATGATTATTAATCCTAGAAAGCTTCATATTTTTGTTTAGTGAACAAATGTTTTTATTTAAGTAAAAATGGATGATAAATATATAATTGTTACTATTGCAACATAAGCGATGTTATAATCTGATTAAATGTTTCTTAGTATCATTAGATATTTGATTCACAAAGTTTCTCCATTAATCATTAATGGTTTTATGGGCTCGAACAAACATTTGGTGGTCTGAATGGTTAGCCTAACAGATTTATTATTGTCTGTTGGGCTAGGAATGCTTTTCATTCCATGTTTTGGATGTGTTAATATGTACATCAAAGTAAATACATTAACATGTTGATATCTATTTTTTCTTTTGTTATACAATGCCTGACTCAGAATTCCCTTTATTATTTACCAATGAGACATTTATATGGATTAAGTTAAATAGAAAACAAATATATGTAATTTTTATAGTTTTTCAGGAAGTCTCACTCTTTTAGGGTATTAATAACACAGAATAGATATATTATTTGTGTTTCCAAGAAAAAATTGATATGGATCTAACTTTGGTTTCCTTTAATACCAATGGTTTAAATAATCAAAATAAGAGATCTAATTTATTAAAGTATCTAAAACTGAATAGGGCACAGATAGTTTTTCTTCAAGAGACATACTTTAAAGCTAAGGACACATTTACATGGGCTCCTAATAAATACAACATGCTAGCACAATCTTCATATAAATCTAAGACTAGAGGAGTAACAATTCTATGGATGAAGATGACATTCAATCCAGAAATCATTGGAAAACGTGTAGATAGTGATGGTCTCATAGCTATAGTTATACTTAAATTTAATAATAAATTATGGACCTTTGTAAATTTATATTGGTTTCCTGGTATGGGGGTGAGAACAGCCAAAAACACCTAGACCTTATTACAACTATGTCTAAAGGTAATATTATAGTAGGATGTGATTTTAATTGTATCACATATATTTCAGGAACCACAAATAAGAAATCCCCTAAGCTATCATCCACAGCTAAACAATTAAAACAATGTATTGATATGTTCAAATTAAAAGATACCTATAACACGTTAGTACCTTTTTTCACACCAATATTTTAGATATGGTACCCAAATGAGAATAGATAAAATATATATTTCCCAAGATCTATACTCTAAAATTCTTAATTTTTCAATACAACCTTGTCCATTTTCTGACCACAACTCTCTTATATTACAAATACATTTAGGATTTAATCCATTAGTTATTACTTCTAGAATTCCTTCATATATCACTAAAATTACAGAATGTAAACCTTGGATTATTTCTGAATTTCAATTATTCCTAGAAATAAATTATAAACCAGAAACAAACATAATAATGGTATGGGACACACTAAAGGCCTATATATATGATATATAGACACACACACACACACAGACACACACACACACACACACACACACACACACACACACACACACACACCCCCCCACACACACACACACACACACACACACACACACACATATATATATATATATATATATATATATATATATATATATATATATATATATATATATATATATATAGCAAAACCATTATAAAAGAATGGGAATCAGAGTTACAAGAACTTCAAAATCAAATGGTATTACTTAAATCAATGGACATTAAAAAGAAAATTGAAGAAAAAAATAAAAAATATAATGATATATTATCACATAAAAATAACCTTGCTTTGGAAAGATTAAAATTAAATTTCTATGCTACTTCTCCAAAACATCTTCATAATTTAGTTAAATTGCAAACAAAAAAATAATAATATTGACAGTATCTTTCATGAAGGAAAAAAGAAACAAGTCTCGGATATAGGTGACATTCTTGATTTTTTTAATTATCATTATTCCAAACTTCATAAAGGTAAAACAAATACAAATGAACATATAAATATAGAAGATATAGTATCCAAATTAATAAAAATTTCTGAAGAATTAAAACTTGATTTACATAGACCAATCTCTCTGAAAAAAATAACAGATAAGATTAAAGTAAATAAGGCCAATAAAATACCAGAAATAGATGGTTTAATTATTGAAATATACAAACTATTTCCAGCCTCTATAGTATCTTTACTACATAAAACTTTTATAGAAATTCAAATGTCAACAAATATTCCCCCTTCCTGGAAATATTCTTTGATTTCTCCAGTATTAAAAGGAAGTAAGGATCCTAGTCACTGCGACTCTTATAGACCAATTTCATTATTGAATAATGACTATAAAATTTATATGTCAATAATGGCCAATAGAATGAAAATACATATATCTAAAATAATGCATGAAGACCAAACTGGATTTATATTCAAAATACATACACAAGATAAAATCAAAAGAGTCTTAACCTTAACTGATTATTTGAACAGAGAAAACCAAGAAGCTTTAATACTTGGTCTAGACATAGAAAAGGATTTTGACTCATTAAATTGGGATTACTTAATTAAAGTTCTAAATATATTTGATTTTCCGCCCCCTTTTATTACACTTATAAGGAAAATTTATGGGAATAATCAAGCATTTGTCAAGATAGGTCCCTTTACTTCTAAAGCAATCCAAATCATGAGAGGTACTCAACAAGGATGTCCTATGTCTCCTATTCTATTTGCATTAGCCATAGAATTACTAGCCAGCTCAATACACAATAATCCAAGAATAAGTGGTATAGATGTGTATGAACAGTACACCTCAAAAATAATGATGTTTGCTGATGATATCCTTCTTACCTTAGCCAGCAATATAAAGGTACTTGATGAAGTGGATAGATTAATAGAGATTTTCCAAAGTATTTCAGGACTTTGCTTTAATAAATCTAAATTTAAAATATTTATTAATTAATACAAAAAGAGATACAAGTACCAGCAAATCATATTATTGGTAAGCAAGTCTCAGAACTTGATTACTTGGGGATAATCATATGTAAGAACTTGGAAGATATAATAATAAATAGCTATTCTAAAATCATAGAAGTAATTAAGACATTGATAAATAAGTGGAATAATATGTTTATAACATTTGAAGATAGGTTACAACTGTTAAAGGTGGTCTTATTACCGAAAAATATTATATACAACACAGGCTCTTATAATTTATCCAGGGAAAAAATGAATTAAAGAAATTACATCTGGAGCATTTCTCCCCAGGCCTCCGCTGAAAATTGACTCGTTCCAAGTCAGACTTTCTCGATTAACAAATGTAAAATAAAATAAAAATAAATAAAATAAAAAAAAATAAAACATCTACTTTACTGAAATGTTTGTGGTATCCTAAAAAAAATAGAGTGGCATATGCTCATCATATTAGACAATGGGAATGGGGGGGGGGGCTAAAGTTTCCAGATATAGAAACATATATAAAGGCTTACTTGAACAAATTTGTGGTAGACTGGGTAAACCCTTGGAAACAACTACATTTTATAATAATAATGAATGAAAATGTTTTATCAAAACATGTTATAGTAACTGATACAGATAATAAGTTCTGGCAATATTTAAATACAAACTTACAATTTAATGCTACAAAGTTAAATAAACTAACTTTAATAAACCACATTTTTGAGACCTTTAAAAAGTTCATTGTCTCTAATTTGCACATAAAACTTTGGTTCACAACCCTAATGCCATTCAGCATTACAAAGAATTTGCCTGATAAGATACATTGGGAAACTTTTAATTTATGGGGAAGTAGGAATCTATGTTGTTAATTACAATGTTTTGAAAATCACAAAGATTTGGATACTCAACAGTTAATATCAACCTATGGACTAACTGCTAATGATTGGTTAATCCTTAGAGTGTTATAAAATATTCTAAGGCACTATGTAGAATAATAAATTCCTCATCTTTCATAACTATTCCGAAATTTATATCCTGGCTTTATGAAATTGTCTATAATAAAATCAATACTAAGAGTAAGTTGTCTTACTTATATAATATTCTAATTGCTTATAAGACAACTGCTAAAGTTTCGTATTGTCAACATTTAACTAAAGGACTTCAAATATCATTGTCAAAGGTATATAAAGTTAATATCTTACCATGAGTTAAATTAACTTTCCTTTCACAATATTGGAGGATTTTTCATTAGAAATTTATTCATAGATCTTTTGTAACTCCTGAAAAACTCTCAAAAATAAATTCCTCCAATAATGAGTTATGCTGGAGATGTCATATTTCTATTAATGCAGACTAGTCACATTTTTTATGATTGTGTCAACATTAGATCATTTTGGAATGAGGTAAATGATTTTTTACAAGCAATATATACAGATTAATTTGTTTTGACAAAATCCTCAATTTTACTGAATCTAATCTATCCCAAACCATTGGTCAATAATCCATGGAGGAAAGTTTTGACTTTAATCGACACCATGCAAAGGGAACCAGACTCTTCCTAAAAATATTGAACAATGTATTAACATCCGTTATTCTTATATGGATAAATTAATATCCTAATTCTTTGTCAGGCTAAAGGTTATCATTGCATATAGTTATAGATTTTGCTCAATGTTATTATCTTTATGCTATTACATCATCAAAATAAAAATTATTTGAGTAAAAAAAAACAGGGACAAACCCACAAATAATCAGGGCCAATTAGGGACACTTTTAAAATATTACTACTATAAACTTGAGACACTGAAAGAATAAGAGATTGTGAACTAGTATTAGTATTAGCCTGTAACAATGTTCTATAACAATATAATAGCAGCTAGAAATGAAAAACCGTGCTGTGATATAATCTATCTAGATTTAACTTCAGCATTTGACAGGGTCATACAAAAAGCACAGATCAATAAATTAGTGCAACTAGGTATTGATGTACTGTTGTTAAGATGGATAGCTGCATGGCTTACAAATAGGACAGGGCAAGTATCATGCAGCAACTGGACAGGTAAAATCTTTGGTTACAGTCAGGGTGTCCCACAAGGCTCTGTCCCAGGCCTTTACTTGTTTATATTGTATCCTTCAGACCTAACAATGCATGTAAAAAACAGTTAAACATTAAGCTTTCAAATATCTTTAGGCTAGTACATTCTCCAAATAAGTATGAAATTCTGTTAACACTGTAAGTCAGGAACAGTCCATAAAAAAGGATTAAAAGAAAATATGTGCAGTTAGCTTGTGGTTGCTGCTAGAAAGATAATCTGTTATTTTGAGAGGGTTACCTTGGTATTTCAAAGTAGTACTTGCAAAACAGCAGCTGTTTGTCACTGCCTTCCAATCTACTCATTTTATTTTTATTTTTTGTTTGTTTGTTTTTTGTGGTCCCTGGTGGTGAAATTTAACTGTAAATTATTTATATGCATACCTCTCAACTGACCACATTTTCACACAATGTCCACATTTTCCCCTTGTATTTTTGGTCTGTTCCTCATAACGTTTGTGATTTTCTGGCAAATCACTGAGGCTGAAGTCACTAAACAATAACTTGCATTAGAGTTTCAGACACCAGGAAATGTTACTGAAGGGTTTGTTTTGGCTAAATCTTCAATCCTGGCATTTGTGCTTACTTGTGCATACATTTCAATTAAGGGGTTGCTTGGGTGAATGCTTCATTTTGGTGGTTGTACATACTAGGAAAATTTACTGAAGATTCATTTGGAGAAGTGTGGTGATTATGCATACCTCAACATTCTACTGAAGTGGTTGATTGGGTGAATGGTTCATTTTGGTGGTTGTACATACTAGGAAATGTTACTGAAAGGTTGTTTGGGTGAAATGTTTAATTTTGGTGCATGTGTACACCTGGACATACTCATGAAGATTTTGCTTGTGGAAATAATTCATTGTTTATCAGAGAAGTGCTTGTCCATATATGATCAGACTGCTGAAGTGATCACTGGGCAAAATAGTTTGCATCATTTTTGTGCTTGTGCATACACAATGCAAACAACTTGCGAGGGGGTTACTGGAGAAACTAAGAAATTAACTATGTAAATTAGATATGGTTATATTACTTAAAATACAGCACAGAAATTTAAATACAGTGTAATATATCAACTTGTAATGTAAAGTAGGCAGTTAAAGACAACCAATCATTTATGCTTGTATTACTCTATTTCTGATTATACTCAGTAGTTGCCTGAATGAGATAACGGTTATTACTTGCTGACTATTGCCAGTATGGAGCTACCATATATTTTGGACATTTTTCCTGGCTTTGTCAGTCATGTGTAGGATTTATGTGGGAGGAAGGGCTCATTTCAAGCCAACCTCCCCCACACCAGTTTCTTTCTGTCAGTTTGACAATTAGTTTTAGATACAGTACAGTCCCCATTGTGGTTATATGCCTCATATTATTGTGAACTACTGCAATTGAACATCATATCATGTAGTAATTTTCTGTATCACACAGTCGCTATAAAGTTTTGTGGTGTGTTGCTTTTCCAGTGCATCTGTGCAGGTATATAACATCAGAATGTTGTATAGTGTTGTGTTTTTCAGGTGTAATTTCAAGCGGAAAGTAACATGTCCCCCAATGAAGATGCCATCTGTGGAGGAGAAAGCAAGCAGCATTTACCTGCTGGGTGAGGAAACAGACTCTGATGGATGCAGCAGTGGTTCAGACATCGGTATGTACCTTGAGACACCATGTAATGCCAACCAGAGTGAGGATGAAGACTATGATACAGACAATGAGATTCCACTTGCATATCTGCATGAGAAGGCCATTGCATGTGATATGGATGATGCCCTGTGACAGCCATTCCTGACAGACCACTTTGACTGTCAATAGAAGATCTAAACAATAAGGAAGAAACTGACGATGATAGTGAGGATGAGGTACCACTTGCATTCCTAAGGAAGGATGCCACACACAATGGTCACCCAGTGTAGTCTGATTTTGACACAGATGATGAATTGCCTTTATCTGTGTTCAAGAAAGCACATGCTGTCACAGACACACCTATGAAGTCCTGCACAGTCCATGACAGAACAAATGCTGACAAGGATGTGGTGTTCCTTCAACTGTACATGAGGTTCATAGTAATCCAAAGTATGTGGATTTGGATGGAGAAAATCCATTAGATCTGAGTCTAAGTAGATCCTTGGCAAGCAAGGATATGATTGTGCCTCAGCATGGAACGTCTGTTAGTACTTCACTAACAAGTTCATGCAATACAGTTGCTACTGACACTGCTGAGAGAGTACCATCACTGAACCATGCCTGTCCTTCCATTTCAAGCTGTTCCAGGTGACCCAGTAAGGTACGCTGAGCATGTCCACCATGTAAGATCATGTCAGAAAAATGCCTCACAACAGTACACATTGATGAATTTGTGGGGCCAGTAGGCCCTGTAAACAACTTGGTCTCAGCTAGCATAGAGATGGACATCATGAATATGATGTTTCCAGAGGAGCTGTACACCCTTATTGCCAATGAAACCAATCGCTATGCTGCAAAAAGGCAGGCCACAGCAGGCAAGGTGGATACGCGGTGGAGTCCTGTTTGTCAAGGAGACATATGCACATTTCTAGGTGTCAGAATATACATGTCCACTGTACATATTCCTGGATACAGGCAGTACTGGGAAACATACTATGTATATAGTAACTTACCAATAGCTGAGTACATGACCCAAGAGAGGTTTGAAAAAATTCAGCAGTATTTCCATTGCAATGACAATCACCTGAGCCTACCACAGGGCTGTGTGGGTCATGACAAGCTACATCACATGCTTCCAATACTGGATGCAGTACTTCATGCATGCAGGACACAGTACAATGTGCATTGTGAGGTGGCTGTAGATGAAGCCATGGTCGACGTCCGTGGACGTTTGACATTTAGAGAGTTTATGCCTGGTAAGCCAGAGAGGTATGGCATTAAGGCATGGGTGTTGGCAGACTACCAATGGGTATTTATGTGAATTCCATGTATACACTGGAAAGCAGAGCAGAACACAGAGGTTTGACTGGCACACTGAGTAGTGGTTGACTTAACTAGGGGACTGATTGTCAAGAAGCATCACATTTACTTTGATAACTTTTTTACCTCTGTCCCACTGGCACAGCAGTTGCTGCAAGATGGTCTATACTGCTGTGGAATCATGCACACCAATTGGTCAGGATGACCTCTAACATTCAACAGACAGGCCATTGGAAAAGCACCTTGAGGGTACTACAAGCAGTTGCAGAGTGGACCACTGCTGGCTACTGAATAGAAGGATAACAACCCAGTATTCCTCCTGTAAACTAACAGTAACCCAACCTTGTCAGTCTCCAGCACATACAGGAGAAAGCATGATGGAACAAAGGCAATGGTGCCATGTCCACCAGTTGTAAACATGTGTAACATTTACATGAATGGGGTGAACTGAGCAGATCAGCTCAGGATACAGTATCCCACAGCAAGAAAGGCCCACAAATGGTGGTTGTACTTGCTCTGGTTTTTATGGGATATGGTCATAGTCAATGCTTTCATTATATTTTGTGAAAGCAACAACCACCATCAACTTTCACGCTCTTGATGTCCTATTCCAGTAACACAGTTACAGTTTTGAAGAAACCTAGCCTTGCACCTCCTTGCCAGTTACAAGAAGAGGAAAAGATGCATCGAGTTTACTGTCCCAGAGCATGTGAGCTGATTTGAGCATGGCTCACACTTTCCGGTGAAATGGCAGAAATCAAGATACAAACACTGTGCCAGCAAGGGTAAACATGCTGAACCATCATGGAGATGCCTGACCTGCAAGATCAACCTGTGTGTTGAATAATTTGGTGAGTACAATGGCCATAAGTGTCTAGCAGATTGCTGACAGCAGTAAAATATACAGTATACATTGTACAACATAATCAAATTGTGCCTAGGCTGCTGGGTGCATCGCTGGGTGTCATACCCAACCACCATGGATCTTGTGATCGACCTAGCTGGCAGTTGGGAACTAGGAGACTCTTCATCACAGTCCCATAGTGCTGCTGTCATAGGTAAACATGGCCTCAGGGTTGCCACTGTGATGCAATGTTTCCCTCCAGGAAAGGACACATGCAAAAAGACAAAGCCTGGGGCAGTCTTAGTCTTTTCATATGTTGTCTTGGTTGAGCTCTCCACTCAGTCTCCTTCACTTCAGGTGTAGTAAATGTATGTAGGTCATGGCAAGAGGCTTTACATTAGCTCCCCCTTTGACTCCTCATGGCCATTGCCGAAAGGACACATGCAAATGGAAAAGGCAGAGGTAAGGCAGAGTGCTGGCATTGCATGCAATCAGGAGTCATTGCTGCTACCAGCAGATTGAGTGGGTAGCCAGCACAGGTATGGGATGCTTCAGACACCCACGAGCTAAAGCCACCTGCCTGTCCTCAGCATATTAGTGGAGTGGTGGTCCTTACCCTGCTTTTTCTCTTTACGTGTGCCCTTTCTGTTCCCCCTTGTCAGTTACCAGCCAAGCCATTTTGCACCAAGGCCAGGAAGGTTCCTCTTCAGATATCTGTGCCAACTGCTCTTGTCTTGATGGGTACATCATGGGGGGGCATACCCAGCCACCTTGGATCTTATGATCGACCTGGATTGCAGTTGGGAACTTGGAGACTCTTCAGCTCAGTCTCATAGTGCTGCTGTCCTAGGCAAGCATAGCCTTGAGTCATGCTACTTTGATGCAATGTTTCCCTCTGGGAAAGGACACATGCAAAAAGACAAAGCATTGGGAAGTCTTAGTCTTTTCACATGTGGTCTTGGTTGAGCTCTCCACTCAGTCTCCCTCCCTTTAGGTGCAGTAAATGTATGTTGGTCAGGGCAAGAGGCTTTACATTAGCTCCCCCCCTTTGACTCTTTATAGCCATTGTTGAAAGGACACATGTAAATGGAAAAGGCAGAGGTAAGGCAAAGTGCTGATATTGCATGCAATCAGGAGTCATTGCTGCTACCAGCAGTCTGAGTGGGTAACCAGCACAGGTATGGGACAATTCAGATTCCCATGAGCTGAAGCCCCATGCCTGTCCTCGGCATATTAGTGGGGTGATGGTCTTTACCCTGCTTTTTCTCTTTACATGTGCCCTTTCTGTGCCCCCTTGTCAGTCATTGTGTATAATGCGGTGTTTTCAAGGGTTGTAGGTATGTACCTCTGCAGTGTCATCACCACTTATGTACCTTATGAAATAAATAATGCCCCTGTGGATAGGAGTGAAGATTTGGATGGGCTAACCAGGTAATGCATATGATATACACATATATATGTAGTTTTCCAATATGTCTCTCAAACATCAGTAGTAATCTGTTTGCATTTTCTTTCCTGTGCAGGTTCATCCACCTTCTGACACTGACATGGCTTCACGAGCAGGAGAATGACAAGTGAGAGTGTGGGTATGTGGCCATTCCTACATTCACTGGGCCATGCCTCCGTAAGTGAAAACCACTACAACTTCAGCCTCCCCACATCTAGTGTGAAGGTATACTGGATTGCAAGAGGAGATATGCATTGGAGTGGAGTACTGCAGTTGTTGGAAGAGAAGTGTTCCATCTCCCTGAGCCCGACATTCTTGTGCTGCACATAGGAGGGAATGATGTCGAGTCACCCACTCGAAAGGCTATGGCTTCAAATCAGAGCCATTTTTGAACACCTGCAGTCGTGGTGGCCATGCTGTCATTTTGTGTGGTCTGACATAATTCCTCACCAGATATGGAAAACAGCAAACAGTCAATGGGCAGCACACAAGGCCAGACATTTACAGAACGGTTTCATGCATGCCTTGATGCACAGGGTCTGTGGATCTACAGTTTGCCATGACAGCATCACCGCAAAAGATGTTCACCTTTTCAAAATGGATGACATTTACCTAACTGAGGAGGGCATTGTGTTGTTCTCGACTGACCTCCACAATGGTGTGAGGAGAGCTATGCACAATAAATTGGGAACATGCAGCTTGTGAGAAGAACGGAAAACACCCATGACCAAGTAGGATCAGTATGGTAGGTAAAACTCTATCATTATATTTATGAACACCATTGTCACTACTTAAAACACAGGAAAAGTTGTACTAGGGAACTTTTACACATGCTGAGTAACACTTCATTTTCAGATTGTAAAAGCACTATATGTATGCTGTGCACAGGTACAAATAACCATTTACTTATGAACTGTGTTGTGTAAAATATGATATTTTTCTGAGTTTAGCAAATAACTGTGGTAAGGAGCTGGTGAAAATGCTGAGAAAGAGCAACTGTTTCAGGAGAGTGCTACCACGTACAATCGAATATGTCAGTAACCATCCTGCAATACTTTTTTCATCTGCTTTTATCAGTCATTTGTAGAGTTTAGATGACAGGAAGGGCTTAGTAGTGCAGAACTTGATCCCTTAGGTCCATTACTGAATGGACACATGTAAAGAGAAAAGGCATAGGTAAGGCAGACTGCTGACACTGAAGGATGTCATGAGACTATATTGGTATCAGCTGTGTGAGTGGGTAGTCAGCACAGGTATCAGACAGAGCAGATGGTCTTGCATGCCACTGAAGTCTCATGCCTGTCCTGGGTTCATTAGTAGAGTGGTGGTCCTTACCTTGCTTTTTCTCTTTACTTGTACCCATTCAGCAGTATGTTCCCTACACCAAGAATGTGTATATTTACTATGATATGTGTCTACATGGTAAAACAACTGGGTTTCAATGCTGTACACATGCACAGATAGTTTGTTTAGGACTCAGGTTATGAACATTTTGATTTTTTTCATATTTCAGTAAATAACTTTGCTAGGTAGCATGTCATTCTGCCAAGTCATACCTCATTTTAAAGACTGTGTTAGTCCTTACAACATGATAAAAGAAATGTCCGTATGTGGCACACATGTACAGATATCAGTTTTTTAGGAGTTAGGGTATGAAAATTATTATATTTTTTCATATTTTAGTGAATGACTTAGGTAAGGAAAAATGTCAACGTGCTAAGTAATACCTCATTTGGAAGACAGTATTAATAGTTCCAACATGGTAAAATAATTGTGTCTGTATGTCATACACATGTACAGATAGCAAAATTTGTTTAGGACTTAGGTTATGGAAATTATGATTTTTTTTCATAGTGTGATAAATAACTTTGCAAGCAAGCATGTCAATGTGCTAAGTAATACCTCATTTTGAAGACAGTATTAATAACTCCAACATGGTAAAATAACTATGTCTGTATGTCTTATGCATGTAAAGATATCAAAGTTTGTTTAGGACTTAGGTTATGGAAATTATATATTTTTTTCATAATTTGGCAAATAACTTTACAAGGGAGCATCTCAATGTGCTAAGTAATACCTCATTTTGAAGACAGTATTAATAGTTCCAACATGGCAAAAAACTGTGCCTGTATGTTGTACACGTGAACAGATATCAAAGTTTGTTCAGGACTTAGGTTATGGAAATTATGATTTTTTTTCATATTTTGGTAAATAACTTTGCATGAGAACATGTTAGTATGCCAAGTAATACCACATTTTTAAGACAGTGTTACTCCTTACAACATGGAAAAAGAACTGTGTCTGTGTACTGTACACGTGTACAGATATCACAGGTTGTTTAGTCTTGTAGGATTATGAAAATTATACATTTCTAATACTTCTCATTATTATGCCCATATCTTTGCAAGGGAGCATGGTGAGTACACAAATAATGTATCATTTTGAAGCTGGCATTGAGCCCCAAACTTGTACACTGATATGTAGCCTCTGGCTGTTACAGGTGATGAGATATTATGCTTTGTTTATTTATAAATTATGAGAAATATATTAATCATATTTCTGTGAATATATACATAAAGGAGCATCACACAGTAATGGTTAAGGTATCATTTTAAAGCTGACATTCATATAAACTAAATACAAATTGTACGGGTTTATATGGTACATTGACCAAGATATTGTGCTTTGCTTTTCCAAAAAGGTAAACAAAGTATGCACAATATCAGCATTCCTTGCCAAATATTTAATAATAGCTTTGATACACACTATCATCATTTACACTGTTGGAAACATCAGTGTCTCTTGAACAACTTTTGTATTTACATTTTTAGTCTAGCTCTTATAGTTAAAAAGTTATGAACATTTCTTTTCTGTATGGTATTACAAATGGATTTTCTGAAAATGAGCTCAGGCTGCACTGTTGTTCCTATGGTGGAAGTAAGCAGGCAGCATTTTCTGAACTGCTCTGGAGTGACTGGGTTAATGTGACCCATAACATGAACAATTCACTTGTAAAGCCAATCAATCTGTTGGGCACCAAATACGAAGTATACAAACCTTACAATAAGCTGGATGCATATGTATGCACACCCTTCAGATAATATTGTATTGCAGCAGCTTGTGATTTACTGACAGCATTCAGTCTGCTTGGGTACACACCTTCCATCAAAGAAAGGTACTCTGAGTAACACCAGATAACAGCCTGCTGTCCGAGTAGGATATTCATGACATTTGCTTAGATGCCTGCAACAGAAACAGTCATGGCTTGCAGACAGCTTACAAAGCAGCAAAGAGATCTCATATTTGAAAGGTAAAACTCAGGGGGTAGAGTACAACAACATTACCACAGCATTGCATACACTATGGAACACAGTGGAGACAGTCATCAAAAGGTGGATTGACTATGGGACAACAGTGCTGTTGAAAAGAACCTGACATCCCTCCAAAACTGATGAAAAGACATGTCTAAACCTGGTCAGGGATGCTGCCAGGAGACATACAGCAACACTGAGGGTGTTGCAGGAATCTTTTGCAAGTATTTGTGTTGCGTACTAAATGTGAGAACAATCCCTCATATTCTGTATAAGTCTAGTCTATGGGGTAGGGTCAGAAGATGGAAGCATTTCCCCACACCAAAAAACATCTGGGGGTGGATACAACTTGCAATACAGCACATCAAGTCTCCCAAAGGCATGTGTGGAAATATGTTATGGTATAATGAAACTATGGATCAACCTCACAGCCACAATACCAAAAGGTACATGTGGATCACAAGTAACACCTCTCTTCACCTGAAGACCACCATCCCCATGGTGAATCCCGCTGGTAGCATTGGCCTGCTGTGGGGTGTTGTTCTAAAGCTGGAACTGGGCCTGTAGTCACGGTGTTGGGAATTATGAACCGTTCAAAATATATTGCAGTCATTATATTTTACACGTAACACATTTGTTTGTTTATCGATTGGATTTCACAGGTCATATGTTACATGAAAGGTGGGTAATATATTTGCATGCATTATTGCTGTCTCATCTTATACAGGTATTGTGTGACCATACATTTACTGCTGGATTGTAGTTCTGAAACTCAAATGTATGTCATTAATCAGTGATGACACTACTCAGATCATCTCAGTTATGTATCAGACAAACACAGGGGTTATGAAAAACAGGGCAAACATATGAGCTAGACATCTACACATCCTGCGAGGATCTGTACAGTTGTGAGGTATGTTCTGTAGCACTTGCCACTGTGCTATACAGGTGAACATCAATAATGTGTACATGGGTGCAGTCTGTGCTGGGGAAGGGCCATAACCTACTAACACTACTCACATATCCCAGAGCTCTATATTGTTAGTAAAACTGGCTGCAATGCATGGTGTTGAGGGCCATGTGTCATGCATGCCACCATTTGGGTGATGTGAGGTCTGTCTAACAGATTTGTGGCACCTCGCCTATAAGTGTGTGTGTGTGTGTGTGTGTGTGTGTGTGTGTGTGTGTGTGTGTGTGTGTGTGTGTGTGTGTGTGTGTGTGTGCGTGTGTGTGTGTGTGTGTGTGTGTGTGTGTGTGTGTGTGTGTGTGTGTGTGTGTGTGTATATATATATATATATATATATATATATATATATATATATATATACCAGCAAATCTGAAAGTGCAGGTATTAATGTACATATGTTGTCTTCCCCTCACAGGTGGCAATGGGGTTCAGGGTCCCTCCCACTTGGAAATTGATGTCATTGTCTCTGCAGACTCTGACAATGATGATAGGAGTAGTGAGGTACAGGTGGGGTTGTCAGGGGCTGAATCTGTGCTATTGGTTGGCATCTCACTCTTGTCCATACCATCCCTACACACAGTGACAATGCCCACACATATATCATCACCAGTGGCCACAGATGATGGACAGTTAGCAGGTGGTGGCATGGAACAGGCTAGTGTGGTGACTATGCAGATGCGAGTGTAGACACTGACCATACCCAGAGTGCAGGTGAGGTTCCATACAGAGGGATGGGAAGGTGTGCTCGCAGGAGGACTGCTGCTCGTCAAGCTGCTGTCATAAGTGGCACAGCAGGTGTCACCAGATGCATGTTTCAGGCTGTCATGGATGCACAGGCATGTAGTGAATGCCACACCAGACAAATACTAAGGGTAGTGGATGCAACCTTTTCTGATTTACGTGGTGACATACATGACCTTGTTGAGGCCACATGTCAAAATACTGATGTCATGAATAGATGGTGGGGTAAGATTTTGGCAATCCTTGACCATGGCATGTCTGTGCTAGAGCATCTGGTGGGAGATGGGCATCGGCCATGTGGACGTAAGTCAGCACCAACAGCTGAGCATCTACTGAGCTGTGCAGCATCACACTCCCATAGTGATAGTGACACCAGCACTAACGAAGGGGAGTTGCTGTCCACATCACACTGGAGCAGCCCATGGGCATGTGGTCCTAGCCAGTCCCATCAGGGGCATGGATCCAGCAGACAGCAGTCTCCATCAGGAAACAGTACTGCATCTGACCTTTTGCTTAGTGGTGCCAGTGATATCCCTAGCAGGACCAGTTCCCGTGTCCATGGCCAGAGACAGTGAACTGGACACCCTGCCATATACAGTCCACAACTGTCTAACACACCCCTGTGTAGGGAAGCCACATGGTGTGACTGTGTGCATACATACATACTCACATCTATATCGCAGGCAGGTCACCTCCAGACACACACACACAGCACCTCTGCACAGCCCATCTATTGGATACCCTTCCAAACTCACACACATGATGTCAACTGTATGGCCCAGCCTAGGCCTCTGGTAAACCCACACCACACCCCTGTGCATATGATGATACCTGTGCCACATCCCTGTCATCCATAACATTAATGCAGGGACATGCTAACATGTGTCTGATGCACAGGGTGAATATAGTACAGTGTAGCTATGTAATACTATGTAAGGTGCTGTCTGCTTGCATTTGTTATGGGTACACATACATATGCATGTACTTTATTAGCCAGGATGCATTATTGCTGTTAGTACCACTAACTGAATGTAGTCTGACATGCTGTATTCTGTTTGTGTTCCAGGTGTCTGTGTGTCTGCAGGCTGTGGCCTTGCAGACATTTCCAAGAGGGAGTATGACAGAGTGGGAATACACTGACCATGTCATAGGCAAGGTACAGCTTTATATGTACATGTACCAGGTGCATATGCATGCAATAGTGTGTGAGGGGCACTGTTGTCAGACAGTGTGACCCTGCATACATACCCCTTGTCATCGACAGGTAGCCTTCAGACATGTCACCTCAGTGTTGTGTAGTACCACAGGCTCATACATACATACAGAACAGGTTACTGCAGTACTGTCAGCAGGTCCCTCACAAGCATAGCCATTACATTAACTGCAACAGATTCACCTGTCAACACCTTTTGGCCCTGCTATTTCCTTCCCATACACTCAACCCTGATGCAGTTAATGACAACATGCATGATACTGTGTATGACAGATTTGTACTATGTATTCCTGAGTTCACCAGGTGGAACAGGGAAACAAAATGTTATAGCCTCTGCATATACACAATAAGGACTGAAACAGAGGATGCGCACACAATAACACAAACACAGTTGGCAATAGACAGATTAGTAAACCTACATTTCCACTTTGATGTACTGTAATACTGCATACACATGACATGCCCTACATACATTATATGCATGGGACATAACACACTACCTCTTACAACATGTAATGTTCTGTATGCCTTCATGGTTGGTGAGATAACCCACCAGAAATAGCATGCAGAGTCATGTATTGAACCTACAAGCCTAGACAAGTGATAGTGTAGCAGATGTTGTATCAGCATGATATTTCAGTCAGGTATGATACCTAATGCTGGAATGTGTGTCACTACACTCACTGTGGCCAATTTGGCAACAATATCACATAAATGGGTATTGTTAAGGGACACAGACCACATATAGGTTGCAAACATCTGGATATTCCATAGACATTTGTACAGAGGACTGGTATGGCCTGCACAATGGTTTAACATGCTGCATGTGAGGTAGATGCTGTTACCATACCATATAAAGTAATGCCATCAGTAGGTGGTAAACAGGCATGGATGGTACACACATCAAAATGGTATCAACAAAACAGGATATAATTTTCACCCAAACACACCCACAGTTGCCAGTGTTGAGATTAGAACCTCTACCTATTTAGTTATGACTATTATAGTGTTATGCAGTTATCAGACATGCCACAGAAAGTACGTGACTTCATCTCATCCCAAGATACTTCTAAAATGAATGACATCAGCAGGCCTAGTAAAGTAAGGTGATGAGAAGTTTACAGGGTGGGGCACAACTCAAAATGGTATAACCCACACGGTATATAATGCACGCGCACACACACACACACACACACACACACACACACACACACACACACACACACGCACACACGCACACACGCACACACGCGCACAGGCACACAGGCACATGCACACACACACACACACACACACACACACACACACACACACACACACACAATTGCCAGTATTGAGATTACAACCCTTATCTGTGTAGTTATTACTACTAGTAGTATAGTGTTATGCAGTTATCAGACTCGCCACACAGCTTATATGATTTTATTTACTCCCAAGGTACTTCTAAGGTGAATGACATCAACAAGCCTAGTAAAGTAGGGTGATGTGAAGTTTACAGGGTGGTACACAACTCAAAATGGCATAACCCACACAGTATATGATTGCCACATAAACATGCACATACAGTTGCCAGTATTGAGATTAGAACCCACACCTATCTAGTTCTTACTAGTGTTACACAGTTATCAGATGCACCACGAAGCTTACATGACTTCACCTAGTCCCAAAGTGCTTCTAAGGTGAATTACATCAGCAGACCTAGTAAAGTAGGGTGATGTGAAGTTTACAGGGTGGTATACAACTCAAAATGGTATAACCCACACAGTATATGATTCACGGGTCTACGACTAATGACCGAAACGACGATTCCCCGACAGAAAATTCACCGACGCGAGATGACCGACAGGTAAGTTTACCGACAGGGTTATTTGCCGACAGCGGAAAGACCGACAAGGGAATGTGCGATTGCGACCCGGTAAGTGTGCGATGGTGACGGAGTTAGGAGCGGTCAGGTAAGTGCTCGAGATTGTGGGATGTCGGGTTAGGCTGTGGGAAAGGTGAGTGTGTGTTCGTGTCGGAGGTATGGTTCGGGTAAGGTAAGTGTGTGCTAGTGAGGGACTGTAGTTTAGGGCCGGGTTAAGTGAGTTAGGTTAGGGTGCAGGTAGGTGATGTGTGCGTTAGTGTCGGACCTTGGGGTTAGGGGTGGGTTAAGTGAGTTAGGGTTAGGGTGCAGGTAGGTGATGTGTGCGTTAGTGTCGGAGCTTGGGCTGGGGGTGGGTTAAGTGAGTTAGGGTTAGGGTGCAGGTAGGTGATGTGCGTTAGTGTCGGACCTTGGGGTTAGGGGTGGGTTAAGTGAGTTAGGGTTAGGGTGCAGGTAGGTGAAGTGTGCGATAGTGTCGGACCTTAGGGTTAGGGTTTGGGTCAGGGCTAGTGTGTATGCTATGTAGTGTAGTGTGTTGTTTACTTTCCGTGTGTCGGTGTAATGATGTTCGGTGTTATGATGTTCGGTGTTTTGCGTTGTCGGGTTTGTGTGATGTCGGTTATTTGGCGTCGGTGAGTTTTGTGTTGGGGAATCGTCGTGTCGGTGTTTAGTAGTAGACCCATGATTCACACACACACACACACACACACACACACACACACACACACACACACACACACACACACACACACACACACACACACACACACACACACACTTACATGCCAGTATTAAGAACCCCTGTCTATCTAGTTATTTGTACTATAGAGTTATACAGTTATCACATGTGCTACATAGCTTACTGGGCTGATAACTGGCCAAAGGTGCTGATAACTGCACAGCTGAGGTAAACTAGTACAGGTGCCAGAAAGTCTTCCTTAAGTTTTTCCCTTAGATCTTGCTAGTTCTTTCTCTCTTGAACTTCAAATAACCTAATAACTTTGCACTTAAATAGATTTTTGTATCAGTAATTCTAGCACACCTGAGAGCCATCAGCAGTAGTTGTTCCGCATGGAATTAGCTTCAGTACTTAATAGTTATGACCAAGCCTCCTGGCATGATTAAATTGCAGTTATATGTGCTTTTGCCCATTAACCTAGTGTACATGGGCATTCTGAGGCACTGTTGCAACTGCCTCATGTACACAAACAACCAACTCCTCTAAACTCCCAACACTCAGACTTGTGTGAGATACCCCGATATCACCGAATTAGAAGATATGCACTCTTCAGTGAAGACTGAACTAGCTGGTCAAGAGGAGAAAGGTCAAGGGTCAACACCTGCACCACACCACATGGAACACATACCCCTCCAGAACATCCACTATCATAGCTCTGACATATAAACAAAAAACACACACCCACCTTCACAGAGGCACTCAATAGACATTTACTCAAACAGCAGAGACCACCAAGACAGCCAACAATTCAACCACCACAAAACAGCACAAACCACGACACATATCTCACATACACAGTGAGTCCCTCAATCTAAGCCCCTAAGGCGAACCACCTTGCCCAATACAGTAATCATAGGTGACTCAATAGTGAGGCACACAGATGTCCCACTCACTACGTTGAACATGGAGAAGATAACAGTCAGCTGTCTATCAGGTGCCAGAATCCAACACATAACACACCCAGTCAGGTCACTCCACAACAACTACAAGTATCACTCAATCATTGTCCATGTGTGTGTGAATGACCTGAGATGCACCTCTCTGGACTACATGAAAAGAAACATGGTGGAGCTCTCAGATTATGTGGGCCAGGCATGTATGACAGTAGCCCTGAGCAGTATACTACTGTCACTCAGAATGATATTGCAGTACAAACAACAAATTATTGACTTCAACAATTGGCTTAAGTGTCTGGTGTCATTCTCAGGGGATCCAGTATCTGTCTGCTTGGGATGACATGATTGACAGATTGTGATGGCTTGCCAGAGATGGCCTGCATCTATCACCCCTGGGTTGCCAGGTACTAGATAAGTGTTTTGCAACCCCTATAGTGTCTTTTTAGGTGGTGTTCCAAATCAAATTACCACTGTAAAAGCTATACATATATGCAATCTGAGGGTCATGCTGCTCAACACTAGACATCTAAATCTCAAGATGCAGTGCCAGAGATGGTCTGCATCAGTCACCTCTGGGTTTCCAGGTACTGGCTAAGTGTCTTGCTACCCCTACAGTGTTTTTTTAGGTGGTGTTCCAAATCAAATTACCACTGTAACAGCTATATATATATATATATATATATATATATATATATATATATATATATATATATGTGCAATCTGAGGGTCATGCTGCTCAACACTAGACATCTAAATCTTGAGAGGCAGCCACTCAAAGCACTCCTCAAAATGGAGAAGATTGACATTTTTGCTGTAACAGAGACCTGGTTTACAGCAGCAGACAGCACCCCTGCACTACCAGGCTATAACTCATTCCACACCTGTCAGCCCCAGAACATGGACCACAGCTCCAAAGGTGGCGGTGACTCCATATTCATAAAGGATATGCACTCCTCCATACTAGTATCACAGCATAATGCATCTGAGATACCTGAAGTACGACTGACATTGGGTAATAGTGCAATCCAGGTCATAGCCTGCTATAGGTCCCCATCCATGTCCCAAGACTCTAAATCCACATTCCTCAACACCCTGGAATCTATCAAGGTCTGACCCAACACTCTCATACTAGGAGAGTTGAACTACCCCTCCATCAACTGGAAAAGATACTCAAGCACCAATACACTGGCCCAATGCTTCCTGGAATTCATCGGTTCCAGTGCCCTGGATTAGCTCATTCTGACACCAAGTAGAGGAAACCACTTCCTTGACCTGTGTTGATTACTAACATATGGGACCATTGCTTGACAACAGTAGTAAATGCCTGCCTGGTCAGATCCAACCATAAAGTAATCACCATGGAAATCCACATCTCACCCACACCTCCTGCAAAGGTAACCATTTTGAAAAACTTCTCTAAAGCGGACTTTGGATTCCTAAAAACAAAGGTGGCTAACTTCACATCACCCATGCCAATGGAAAATATGTACATGACTACTGAATCATACACAAATGCACTGTACAAGCATGTACATCAATGCATGGAAGCAGCCATACCCAACAGAACTATGATACTCTCCTTCAAACACTGTCAGCCAATCTCTTGGTCCCCTGCATTAATAACCTGTACAACAGAAGGAAGAAACTGTTGCAGAAAAAAAGGTACAGTCCCAAGAGTGGTAAAATGCCCTTATTAGCCTTAGCAATTACTTGAGATCCCTCATTAAATAATCTAAAGCCAGCTATGATGGCAGAATTGCAGCAGACACTGACAACAATCACAATAGTATCTCCACGGCAATACCCGGAAGTGCTCTGAGTTACTGCACAATGCTACCTCCTATACTGAGCCAACAGAAATTGCCAACATTCTTGCCAACACATTCAGTGCCAGCTCTACCCCTTTCTACCCCCGGGGGAATAATCAAAATGCCAGAAGAATGCCAGGCACCCAGGATTATTGACGACCAGGTTAAACCTGCATTGTTCACGGGCAAGAATACAGCTTCCATGGGACCCAAAAATTTCCCTGACTGTGTTCTACATGAAATACAAAGATACCTGTCACCACATCTGTGTATCCTGTTCAGTCACAGCCTCATCTCAGGCTTTGTCCCTCCCAAATGGTGCACTGCTACAGTCTCCCTTTCCATAAAGGTGTAGCAACTACAGACCCTGGGAATTATCAGCCCATTGGCCTGACGAGTCTGATATGTACAGCTATGGAGCACATCATCAGGGACCTGACTGACAAACATATAAGTAATCTCCTAACTCTGGACCCCACACAGTTTGGCTTTGTGAAAGGGAGATAATGCCTGCTCAACCAGGTTGACTGTTTTGAATCAGTCATCAGGGCTGTGTATGACAGAAAAGCACTGCATACTGCCTAAATCAATCTGGCCAAGGTCCTTAATACCATTTTTTCTCAGTCAGGAATTATTGATGAGCCCATAAAACTAGGCATGAACCCCTATATCACTAGGGGGGTTGCAAATTGGCTCACAGATAGAACATACAGTGCAAAAGTAGCAAGCTCCAAGAAAGACTGCCAACTAGTCATGATTGGAATCACACATTGATCACTCCTGGGTACTCTACTGTTCAGCATCTACTTCTCAGGAGTTCAGGCCAGCACAAAGGAACTTTGGCTGACCAAGTTCACAGACAACTGCAAGCTGGGAGCCATCATTAACTCCACAAGTGATGCAGACATCCAACAGAAAGGCCTCACTGAGATCACTGACTGGTGTGGAAACCATGGCCTGAAGATTAACACCACAAAATGCATCATAAGCCCCTTTGGTAAAAACTCAGTTCACACTAAGTACCACATCAATGATGGGAGCCCACTGAGCACTGTAGGCATTATAAGAGATCTGGGGACACAGGTTGACAGCAACTTCTCCTTTAACCACCACATTGCCACTGGTGTCAATAAATCCTTCTCTGTGGCACAGCTCATTACCAAGAGTTTTGCATCCAGGAAGAAAGATGTCATCATCTCTGTGTACTCTTCCCTCATTAGACCAATCATCAAGTATAATGGCCCATTTGGCATGTACCTCACTAGATACCTGCAACAGCTGGAGAGGCCACAGAAGTACCCCACAAAGAGGATCCTAGGCATTAAACACATGTCCTACACTTACAGACTCAAAAGACTCCAGCTATTCTCTGTCTCATATCACCTACTTAGAGGTGATCTCTGCTTGACTTGCAAAGCCATGTCCGACCCAGCTCTTTTAGAAATTCTACATCTAAAGACATCTCAATCCCTCTGCACTACACACTGCAGGAACCTCAATCTCATTACCACAATCAACACAACTTGCTGGTGGGACAGGTTCCTCACCAGAGACTGCACATGCCCTGGAATAGACTTCCCATACATGTCAAGCAGAGCACCTAGATGTCCCTGTTCCGGAGCAATCTTGATGAGTGGATGGGTAATAGAAAATTCACCCCAGGGATCACTCCAGTGGCTCTGTTTGATGGAGGCACTGGGAACTAATGTCAGGTGGCACAATGGCAGGGCACTTCTATGGGCAAGGCTTGTAATGGCTCCAGGGCCATTAGCCTAGTACACACCGATGAACCAAAAAGGGGAGTGACATCAGCATGACTGATAAAGTAGGCCAGTGGGTAGGAAACTTAGCAAAATACTTCTTCCTACAAACATACACATTTACACACCCATATGCACATTTGCCAGCTCTGAGAATAGAACCCCCTGCCTATCTAGTTATTTGTACTATGGTGTTAGACAGTTATCACATGCACTATAGAGCTTACTGAATTACCAACTGTCCAAAGGTGCTGATAAGGAGAATGACATCAGCATGAGTGATAAAGTAGGCCAGTAGGTGGGAAACTTATCAAAATACTTCTTCCTATAAACATACACACACACACACACACACACACACACACACACACACACACACACACACACACTTGTCTGATCTGAGACTAGAACCCCCTAACTATTTAGTTGTTCGTACTATAGTGTTATACAGTTATTGCACATGCTACAGAGCTTATGGAGCTAACAACTGGACAAAGGTGCTGATAAGGGGAATGACATCTGCAGGACTGATAAAGTAGGGCAGTGGGTGGGAAATTTATCAAAATACTTCTTCTTACAAACATACATACATACAACCACACACACATTTGCGAGATCTGAGAGTAAAATCCCTGCCTATCTAGTTATTTGTACTATAGTGTTACACTCAGTTATCACACACCCTACAGAGCTTACTGGGCTAACAACTGGCCAAAGGTGCTGATAAGGGGAATGACATCAGCAGGAGTGATAAAGTAGGGCAATGGGTGGAAGACTTATCAAAATGCTTCTTTTTGCAAACATCCACACACACTCAAACCAAAAATGAACAAGATAACAAACTAGTAAAAACCAACAAAAATAGAGGCAGAAACCAGGTTGATCCTTTTATAAAATGTTAGTGCTTTTGTCAAGTTTTTATTAACTCAACTTCATCAGACATGCAAAACAGAACTGCATGCATCCTTATATGCTTCCACAATAAATGACATGATTTTTCAAAATATCACATGACTCTCTAGAAAAACATTTAAAAACATATGTATGTATAGGACTGATAAATGGGGCACTGGGAGGTGTTTTGGGTGGAAATGGCCTAAAACTGTTTCACACACACACGCGCGCACACACACACACACACACACACACACACACACACACACACACACACACACACACACACACACACACACACACAAACACACACACACACAGTTATTTGTACTTTAATGTTACGCAGTTATCGCACATGCTACAGAGCTTATAGAGGTGATCAGTGTCCAAAGGTACTTCTAAAGTGAATGACAGCAACAGTTCTTGTGAAGTAGGCACCATGAAGTGTACTGAGTGGGAAGAGTCTCCTAATACTTAGACCTACGAGGACACATATACACACACACACACACACACACACACACACACACACACACACACACACACACACACACACACACACACAGGCAGGTGATATGATATTATAAACTCAACCTCAGTATTGTTACACAATGGGGGGTCACCTTTTATGCTGGCACGTGCAACTGTTTGCAACTGGTATGTCACTGTCCACAGCAGGATATCACTGTATGCCATTCAGAGTATCCATGTATGTGACTCACTCTGTCTGTGTCCTCCTGTGTCTCTCTCTCTCTATTACTGTCTGTCTCTCATTTCCCCACATCTATGTGTGTGTATGCTTGGCATATGTTATCTGTTACCCATATATGTGTGTGTGTGTGTGTGTGTGTGTGTGTGTGTGTGTGTGTGTGTGTGTGTGTGTGTGTGTATCTCACGCAACAGATGAAGATATATCATATATGGGCCACATACAGCTAGCTAAGGGTAATGCTGTCTGATGTGTGTCTGTGGGGACAGTTGAGGTGTACATAGCTGCCTGTATACACAGACAGATATACACAATACAGTCATATATTCTGATGTGAGTTCCAACATGTCCTGTGATTTTCTAAGTGTAGGAGCATGCCCAGTGCGACCTTCTAAAATTAGCATCAGACTCCATTCCAGAGATAGGTGTACTCTAGTCCAGGGTTTTGTGTGTTACAGCCATAACTCTGAGGAGTACACAGGACATTCCTCAGGGTACTTGGTTTGTTTAGCAGACATTTTCTGACATATCTGTAGTCGGACACTGCAATGTATTGTGTCATTACCTAGTGCCAGACATCCTCAGATCATCACAGTGCTTTACCACAGGAATACTAGTTGTATGATGCATAGACCAATATTATGAGGGCAGCTATGTAAATTCTTGCCCAACAAAGCAATTTGTGAGGTGTGGCTACAGCCAGTGTAGTAATGACACACAGCTGTGTAAACTGTCTAGCAACCTGGTAATATACTGGCTGTGGATCCCCTGCTTGTGTGAAATCTTTCTAACCTGAGATGTCATATCCTTGTGTGAGCATACCTCTCACATTTTTTGGCAGGTTGCCCAAGTGTTTGGGTAGAGGTTTCATCCTTTCTATGCAAACCTGTGGTTTTATGGCAAGTTAGTTACATATAATTGAAGAGTGATGTTACAAAATAATGACAGACATTACTGCTTCAGACTACATAACCTTCAGACAATTCCCACTACTGCAAACCCCTCACCCTACCAACTTTCTTAGTATGTAATGGTGAAATTTACAACACGTCTATCATTGTGCCTTTGCTTTACTTTTATTTTTGTCATTGTCCAGACATCTTGCTGTCAGAGGTTGAGATTTATGGTTGTGGATACAGAGTGCATTCAGCTGTGCAGGTATGTCCATTATATATAAAAGCAAACATAAGAAAAAAGATTATTGAGAATGACCACTGGCAACAGTACCAAAAAGCACTTATACTGACAAAAGCCTTGGCATCTCTGCTACACATCCTTCTAGATGTCACAAATATGTGTATTATATTCCACATAGCACTGTGACTTCCAGGTATGTCAGTGGCAGCGCAGTGGGTGTCAGTGACATGCGTAACTGTTGGCACTGCAATTATCTGCACATGGCCCTGTCAAAGGCAGCACTGTAACTGGGGCACTACAAGACTGCCAGTAGAATGTGCTGGCCAGATCCAGACAGTATTAACAACACTTACACATAGCTCATTGACCCCTGCATATTGTGGACAGGCAACATGTTTTCATGTGTATTGGTACAGCCCTGCTAATGTCTGCTATGCTGCTATTTCCCTGCTACCATACATGTTACTGCATTTGTGTAGGTATATGGCAGGGGCAAACCTGTCAACTGTACACATTTGCACAGACTGTGCTGATATTTGCTTTACATTTTGGTTCCATTTTTGAAACTATTGTGCCCTGTCTTGGGGACTAGAGGCATATCAGTAAAGAGCACAGGTCAGATTGTACTGGCAAACATTTGAGTTTCAGACTTCTTACCCTTCATAGCCTTAATGCAACTGCAAGTCCTGCTGTGCTATCACTGTGCGAGTCTGTAGGGGGGTAATTCAACATTGCCACCATTTGTGTGCCTTTACCAGACATTTCACTGTGTTTTTTTACAGTTGACTTTCTGTGTGGGTGTGAGGGATGGTTATGGGACCCCCCACCCTGACATCCATGCCTGTGACCTATAACCTCCCAGTTAGTTGTCTCCACACATATACTGCAGTAGGATTTGCCACCTTGGGTGCTACTGCATAGTGTGTGGAGGCCAGTTTTGTCCAGACATTTCCTGGTGTCCCACATAGCTGTCAGTTGTGTGCTGTTATCCCAGTAGGTCACCCCATTCCCTTGCACGCATGCAGCATTACCATAGATATGCTAGCAAAACATACTAATCCATTCATTTACTGTTAAGAAAACTGACTTACTTTGTGCTTGTGGCAGTTGTTAGGATGGTGCTTGAGGGCCGCCTGTGTTGGCCGCACACTGTACACTGCCTAGACATGGTAAGTTACAGATAATGTGATGTGTGTGTCATCCCTTTTACTGTGTGTGCAAGTCAGAGAGAGTTGTCAGTCCCTGGGGTCCCTACAGTGTCAGTGTGTGTGCTATGCATTGCCTCTTTGCCAAGGCCTGAGCATACTGGGCACACCTCTGTCTGCCTACAGGAGCAGGCTCAGGGAACTCCTCCTGTGAGTTCCTCAGTGCCTGTGGGGACCTTGGTAATGGTGGTGGTCTGTGTGGCCCTTCCCCTTGCTGTTTCTGCTGCAGCTGTTTCCACAAGATCATATTGTGTAGCACTGCACATGCTATGAACATGTGTGCACATGTAGCTGGAGAGTATTGGAAGGCTCCACCAGATATGTCAAGACAGCAGAACTGTGACTTGAGCATCCCAAACACACGCTCTATAATGATCCTGGTTTGTGCATGTGGCTCATTATGGCATTCTTGTGTGGGTGTGTGTGCATTTCTGATGGGTATCATCATCCATGGCTCTAGTGCATAGCCAGCATCCCCCACTAGATGGCCATACGGAATGCCTCCACTGACAAATGCCTGGTACAGTTGTGACAAATGCCAGATGTGGGAGTTGTGATACCTTCCCGGGCTGCCAGCACACTCTGTCATGATAATGCCCTGGGCATTGCACATGACCTGGCAGTTGATGGAGGGGAATCCCTTGCGGTTTATGTAGACCCTACCCTGTTCACCAGGTGGTGCTTTGACGTGGATGTGCGTGGAGTCTATGGCACCCAGTACCTCTGGATATTCTGCTACATGGTGGAAGAGACACATATTGCTGGTCCTCTTCTCATGGGTGTTGAGGAAGTAAATGTGCTCACTGGCATGAGGTAGCATGGCATCCAGGAACTGGTGGAGTACACTGCATACAGATGCCTGTGAGACCCCCATGATGCCCCCAGTAGGTCTTTGGAAAGTACCTGTAGCTAGAATTCTTAAGGCTACACATACCTTTTTATCCACTGGGATGGGTTCCCCTCTGTTGGATCTAGGCCTGAGTTGAGGCCAGCACAGCTCAATGATTTGCTGAATTATGTCTCTGTCCACCTTGTAGCACTTTACTATCTCCAGATCATGTAGCCCCTGGTAAGTTACCCTGGGTCTGAACACTTTCTCCTCCTCCTTGGTCTGTGGTGGTTGTTAGCATTATCCTGCTCTCTGCCATTAGACTCTAGCACATACTGATGGATCAAAGTAATGGCAGCACCTAACACTTTTCCAGTTAAAATTCCCATGCATGTGTACAACAATGGTACAGGGTTTGCGGGAAAAAAACAGGCTGTAAGGTGCTTCCATACTTTATACTGTTGTGCTGCAGATGCTGCTTGTATGATTGGTTAAGTATGATGCATTCCACCTGTCAGCTATGTTATTTGCACTTGATTGCTTTAATTCTGCTATTTTTCTTTTTTTATTTTCCCCCTTCCCATTTCCTTCCCTTTTAATCCCCGAAAACCCAGTTCCCAAATGTAAATAGTCCTGCTATTTATGTTTTTTTTTGTTTGTTTGTTTTAGACTAGGTGTGCACCGCGCAAACCCATTTAGCTTATGTAAATAGTAAGATAATGGCCCTTCTCTGGATGCGAAAACACTCCTCAGTTCATGGAATAAGTCAATACAGCCTCAAACACACCCCCTTGCTTAGCTGTGCTTAGCTAAGCTTATCTCTGTACCTTAGGGCTCCAATGTTCTTACAACATGCCTTACACACCCCGTTTTCATGTCTGTTGCTCCTTCTAGTTACAGTATCATGCTAGAGGATCTGCACGGTTAGTTGCAGCTTGGGACTTAGAAGATTTTTGTGATTTAGTAAATTTCCCCTCATTTGCATACCCCACTGCCTTAGTCCATAGTTACTGCACTTACACAGAGCCTTTCCCCTTGACAAGCTCTGTTCCCTGGTATTGTTTTCATTCTGCATGCCATAGACTATAATGGCAAAATGCATATTTCCGTTAAAATTGATTTTTTACAATTTTTTTTTTATTTTTGGCACGATCCTGTTTGCATGCTGCTGCCCTATGCTTAAATGGGTGAGATCAGCCAAAAATAAATAAATTTGATTTTTATAAAAACAAAACAGTTTTCCATGCCAATGGCCATATATTTGGACATTGGCATGCGTAAACAGTATAATACATGCTTTTTTGAGAGCTGTCATGCCTCCGTTTTGTTATTTGCAGAAGTGTGTTCGGTTAGTAACTGAATACATTTCTGCAGATAACACTGTTTTTGCATGGATACCTGGCTGCTTGATGAATCACTAATTCACCTCATTTGCATGGTTTTCACCAGCAAATGAGGTAATCAGCATTCTGCAGCCGTATCCATGCAGGAACACTGTAGGCACGCTCATGCACATCAGATCAGCTGTTTGCTGGATCTCTTGGTGGCCATATTCCGTGCAGGAATGGCTACACTGTTCCTGCATGGAAATATTGGCTTAATGAATCCTGAGGAGAATCAGCCTCAGTATATCTAAAATTATATTTTATTTCATCCAACATACAACACTCAAAAATAAAACCCAGGAAAAATAATTATATGAAATTGCATATTAAGGAAAAGTGCATTGTAGTCCCCTTATTTTTTTATTATATAGAGATCTTATACAGAGACCTCTTCCTAAGAAAGGTATTGATACAGCAGATATTCAAAGTGTATTCTCATCAGATGGAAGAACAAGCAACTGCATTTGAAACTTTATTAGTTCTAGTACGAAATGAAAAACCTATAATTAAATTTAAAAAATACATACTTATGTTCAGAAAGAGCAGAAAATAAAGTGTGTGTGTGTGTGTGTGTGTGTGTGTGTGTGTGTGTGTGTGTGTGTGTGTGTGTGTATT
>NC_056739.1:586737628-586762628 GCF_019279795.1 Protopterus annectens
GAAAAAAGGTCACTACTAGGTCCAACACGAAAACCAACTGACTGATTCTGCTCTTTTCCCAGGACATAAAGCCTGGGAAGGCGACAACAATCAGCAGCATTTGCCCAGCAAGCACGTCATGACGTGCCTGCAGACGTCGCAGTCCGAGCCCCTTCCATGTCTATGCGGTTTGTGTCTCAACCGCATAGACTTCTGGGGAGTTCTGGGCATCACAATGATGCCTTAGAAGCTCCTCCGGGCTGCAATGAAAACATTGCAGCAAGACTTAAAAAAAAAAAAAAAACGCTGTTGCGATAGAAGCGCGCAATGCGCATGCGCGTAATTTCGAGTCGAGGACTTGAAATTTAAAGTTTAAAGAACAGATTTCATTTTTTTTTTGTTACATAAAAAAAAATAAACTAAGTACTTAGCTGTCTAGCTGAGGGGGCTGCAGTCCGGCAGCCCGATGCCACGAGCCGCCCCTGAGTAACAGTCAGGTGTGCCCCCCCAATCCTATGTAGACTCATAATAACAGTCAGGTGTGCCCCTCCCAATCCTATGTAGAAATGTAGTAACAGTCAGGTGTGCCCCCCAGTCCTATTTAGAAATGCAGTAACAGTCAGGTGTGCCCCCCAATCCTATGTAGACATGTAGTAACACACAGGTGTGCCCCCCAATCCTATGTAGAAATGTAGTAACATGTATATGTAAGTATAATAACAGTGGAGCACAGATTACCTGAGCTGGCCAAGGTAGCAGGATAGATTGTAGCATGTGTACAATATGCAGGTCTGCATGTGTTAGGTTGATGTATTGTATATTGTGTGACAGTGGTCAGTATGTATGCATGGTGAGGTTTGTCCTGGTGGCCATTGCCCAGTACTGCTAATGACTAGGCCAAATTCTCACAACTGCAGTGCGAAACACAATGCTTCCCAGTATAACACATTCAAGCAGTAAGCCATTGTAAATGTTTGGAAGTAATATGTGTCACCATCTGAAAGATGGACATGGCATGACTGCCGGCCCAGATATACAAGCTGTACTCAGGGTGAAGTACCCCAGACAGACAGTGTATAATATGTAACTGTGAAATGGACACACCCTTGGAATTGCACATACAGATTTGCGGCTCATGTCCTGGGCTTGTAGTAGGGAATACCGATGTCATCTGGCCAAATGCTGGCAGACCACAAAGGTCATAGGAATGATGTATTGAGAAACAGCTGATGTCCCTGCACAAGCCAGCATAAGTGTAATGCCCCATGCATATCTGTGAGTCAGATGCAAGTAGTTTCCATAGCACACATGCACCCAGCTCACACAACCACCACCCACAGGTACCTCTCTGGTCTTGTCCCTGCTGTTAGGAATGAGTACAATATGACCCCCACCTGTGTATGGCAATAGCAAAAGAATGCAGCGTGCAGAGCAGGTTCCCATGCAGGTATGTCCCTTGCTGTAAGCAGCACTCTGCCAGCACCCACACCACTGGATCAGTACTGACAGAAAGTATTGGGATGAGCACTTTGCACACCTACCATGTCACCTCAGGGGAATATAATGTATTCCAGTCGGGGACTGTCAGACTGAGAGAATACAATGCCCTACTACAGCTGGCCTGCATCACTACTAAATGGCCTACTATCCTCTGCCAAATGCCTGTGTCTCACCCATACAGCCAATGTGTGTTATGTAATCGACTCCCAAATAACAACATAACACAGTCCACAGAACCCAAATGCAAAGCCATGTGGACAAATCACAGTAACATGTCCACCATGTCCTACTGCATGAACTGTGGACCAACACCAAATTACTGCTGTGATGAGGTGATAACTTTAGGGAAAATATTAGAGAATGTCCGTATGATGTATGGAAGAGGATAGAATAATAGAGGGGGGGTGGGTGGGAGCATGGCTGGCATGGAGTGTGTGAAGTCCAAAACTCAGCCGTGTACACATACTATCCCTGGCAGGAAACACAAGAATACGTGGCTACAAACCTGCTCATAAACCACAATGTATAGGGGTAATGTCCAGAAGCATGACCCCTGCCCCTGGGTAATCTGTGTAAATCTGTACAGCTGTGAGGTATCACCACATCATGATATGACCATACTGTCACATCGATGGATGTTTAAGCATGGGAACCTCTACCATCATTTTATCAAGGTGCTGAACCATTTACATAGCCCCAGCAGCAAGTGTCTGCAGCTTCCCCTCCAGAATGGCATGAGTGTGCAAGAATATGTAGGCTGCTGACAACAATACTGGACACAGCTGCATTCACCCTGTGTTCCCCAGGACATCACTGCAAGCAAATATGACTACCTGGCAGTACCTGATGACATAAAACATCACAGTGTATAACAGTACATATCTCTGAATATCTCTGTTAACACCAATACCATGTAGTAGAAGCAGCACAGACACAATTACCTACAGTACCCCATTATCCTTTGCCCATTTTGACCCCATATGATCAACTGATCTACAGATATCTTGCAAAAACAGTTTGCTAGCCATAGGTGTAGAACACAAAAGTATGTACTGGAGTACAATCTACCTGGAATGGATTCACACATTCAATACAGAAGGTCATACTGGGCATGCCCCCACACATAGAGAAATGAAGGCCATGTCAAACAACAAAATACTGAAGGGTCATACTGGGCATGCTCACACACTTAAAGAAATGAAGCCCATGTCTGGCAACAACAGTGGACCATACATATCTGACAGTCGCAGATGTTAGTGCATACACTCCTCAGTACGCACCAGTCATGCTTTGCACATGCATTGGATAGGAATATACACATACATCCAAGGACAACACACTATAATAGGCCAAACGTACACATACATAGAAGTGTGGAAGAGATTGTTAGTGGCAAAGAGCCTACCATCATGAGGCCTGTCCCACCCAGCACATATCCAATTGGCTAAAATCACATGCTGTTCAAATGTCAATCACCATAGACATTTGCCTCTGGAATCCCTCAGCATTATAGTGTCTGTGGTGCTAGTGCTAACTGTGCAACATGACTGTACAAGTCAGTAGTCATCTAGCAGTTGTATACACATACCTGTGGAATATAAACCTATGTGTGTATGAGTGTGGTGTGTCTGCCTCTAGATGAATGGGTTATGGCCCATGCAAACACACACACTGCCCTCCCCATTGCCCTACTATGGCAAGCCTACTGATGTCTTCACCTTGAAATACACATCTGGGGGCATAGTTGCCCAGTAATCACCATGGGACATCCTATAACTGTGTAATGTTGTACTGTAATGTACTAGTTAGGTAGGAGTTCTAATCCCAGATGTGGCAATTGTGTGTTTGTGTGTGTTTGTCTGTGTAGGGATAAATGCTTTTTAGGCCAGTCACGATCACTACAATTTCAAATGCTCTACTTTGGTATGCCTGTTGATGTCATTCACTTTAAAATACACATTTGGGGAAATAATGACCTAGTAATCTCCTTAGCATGTCCTACAGCTGCATAATGCTGTAGTCTAATAAACTAGTTAGGTAGGAGTTCTATTCCTAGACATGACAAGTGTGTATGTGTCTGTGTTTGTCTGTGTAGGGACCAATACTTTTGAGGCCATTCACAGTCACTATAACCTCCATTGCCCTACTTTGGCAAGCCTGCTGATGTCATTCACTTTGAAATCTACCTTTGGGGAATTGGTAGCCCATTAATCTCTGTGGCACATCCTATAACTGCGTAATGCTGTAGTGTGATAAACTAGTTAGGTAGGAGTTCTATTCCCAGGCATGGCAAGTGTGAATGTGTGTGTGTGTTTGTCTGTGTAGAGAGCAATGCTTTTGAGGCTATTCACAGTCACTAGAACCTCCATTGCCCTACTTTGGCAAGCCTGCTGATGTCATTCACTTTGAAATACACCTTTAGGGAGACAGTAACCAAGTAAATTCTGTGGCACATCCAATAACTGTGTAATGCTGTAGTGTGATAAACTAGTTAAATAGGAATTATATTCCTAGACATAGCAAGTGTGAATGTGTGTGTGTCTGTGTAGAGAGCAATGTTTTTGAGGCTATTCACAGTCACTACAGCCTCCATTGCCCTACTTTTGCAACCCTGCTGATGTCGTTCAATTTGAAATACACCTTTGGGAAAAGAATAGCCCAGTCATCTCTGTGGTTTGTTGTATGACAGCATAATGCTGTAGTGTAATAAAATGGTTAGGTAGGAGTTCTATTCCCAGACATGGTAAGTATGGATGTTTGTGTATTTGTCTGTGTAGGGAGCAATGCTTTTGAGGCCATTGACAGTCACTACAACCTCCAGTGCCCTTCTTTGGCAAGCGTGTTGATGTCATTCACTTTGAAATACACCTTTGGGGAAGTAGTTGCCCAGCAATCTCCGTGGCCCGTGCTGTAATTTTTTAATGATGTAGTATGATGTACTAGTTAGGTAGGAGTTCCAATCTCAAACATGACAACTGTGACACTCGGTGTTTGTTATTCGTATCCTGTGTGGAGGTGGCGGTGAGTGTGTAACAACTAGAGTCATTGAGGAGTGAGTTTTGCAAATTTCTTATATGGTGGGCCTATTAAATATCACAATGTCCACCTTACAAAGATAACAGATGTCAAACATCAGAGAGGCTGGGGGTGACAATCCATACCCCTACATGTGACATCAAGGCCTGGTGAAAAATTTAGGTAGGCAACCCTTGTATTACCCAGAGAACACTCTCAACCCATGACTCATAGATATGCACGCTCGGCTAGGCAACAATCTCTATGTTGGTAGTTCCTTGCAAATTGTCCACAGATAGTAACCATAGTGTGATTGCAGCAGACTACAGAGTGCATGGCACCCTGTCCCATCACTACAATAGGCATATAATTGCAGACAGTGTTCCTTCACTATGTTCCCCACTGGATGCCTGCAACAACTGTAGTGCCATCAAATGTTACCCACAAAGGTCATACCATGTCTTAAACACATGCCCTCTGTGGACAGATGCCACTGACACCAGGGAATACTTGTATGATGCTGTCAATGTAGGTGCAGGGTCAACCTGGTGTCCATTGCCAGTTCCCACCACATGAGGCCAGGAATGGCACATCTGATGATAACAATCTGTGTACACAACATGGCCCAGACACCCCAAGTACACATCCACATGTCACAGAACATGCATGTGGGACATGTGCACATCCCAGATACTGTCCATGTCAAGGACTTTAGCACACATATATGGCAAGCATTGCACAACACTGGACACCCACAATAGTAACCCAGATGACTGGATGGTGAATACAATACCGACCTGTGTAAGCCAATCCAGACACTACACCGTTGAGCCACATTGCAGACCATTGTCATGTGGCCTGATTCCAAGGTATACCCTTTACCTAGCCTTGTACAGCCTTCTGGCACAGTCATCCACTATACATCTGTGAAGCAATGCACCCATGCATGTCAGTACTGACATCCTGTCTGTGTGTGTGGAGTATAATGATTTTAACACCATTCACACTCAGTACACCTCCCATTGGCCTACTGAAGCATGACGTCTGATGTTAGACATCTTCACATACCTTTTGCCCATATATCATCCCTTGTGATGCATGTGATACCTGCATATTACTGTATTGTGGCAAACTAGCTAATTAGGAGATCTAATCTTGACCCTGCCAGCTGTGTTAATGTGTGTGAGTCCCTGAGAAAGTGTGGCTGTGTTGATGTTGACACCTGTTCATGTGGACAGGCACGTGTACTACACCTACCTTATCTCTCCTGTATCACTGTTGCCAATGTCACTCACCATCAGATATACCTTAGGATAGTTCCCCAGCATGTAATTGTTGTGGCGCATGCAATAACTGCATAAACATGTCATAACAATACATAGGCAGGGGTTTGAAACCCTGTACTGGTAAGTGTGTGACACGCACATGTTTAGGTTTTACTCTCCCACCCCCTCCCTGTCTTACTTTGTCTCTGTTTCTCTCACTCCCTCTCTGGAGGATGTAGAGGAGTACACCTGCTTTGCTTAGACAGCAGCTGCTTGTGTTTTGTAAGTGATGCTCATGATCAGCTAATGGCCTCTGCATGAATTGCAGTCCCCCACTAGCTGATTGCATGTGGAATTGCTGTGGTAACATTCCCATAGCCATTTGCATGGTAACATACTTCTGTATCTAGGAACATCATGTGGGTGTTGGGCCTTTTCATTCACTGTGAGCAGGACCTCATGTTGTTGTTTGGCAAACAGCATTTCAGATGATATTGGAATTTACCTCTAACAACATACACTATGGAGACAGGCCAACAGACAGGAGGGGGATGTGCCAGACATGACTACAGAATGTAAGTGTTGCTCTTCTGCATTTTGATTAATGTTGGTTTAACAGGGTATGTGTGGATATGGCTGGTCTACATGATGTAATACCTGTCATGACAGTGTTATGTTTGCAGAAACTCCCACCTGTAGGGTTATCTGCAGACTGGGCAGTGTTTGGAGTCTTATATTTCTTGTGTTACTCTCAGATCACCTATCTTACAACTGCAGAAACATAGTCTGAGGATTGCAGTCAGTATATGGTGACAGCCATGAGAGTTACTGACTTCATATCCCTCATAGGACATACATCACAACAGACCCTTTTACAACAGTAAATATATGTGGGAATCACAACAACATGCCAATATTGGCCCAGTGTTTGTGGCTCCAGCCACAAGTCTGTTAACCTTTGTACATATGTCATGCAGTAAGAGGTGCATATGTTCTGTACACCATTATTTATCAACATCATACCTTATAATAAGCCAGTCAGACTGCTAGACATGTTATGTATAGTCTGGATTATTTCTGAGGATATAACCTGGGCATTCTGCGGTTGTGTGTACAGTAGTGAGGTCTGTGTAATTATGGTGATTGCTGACAGTATGTGTATTGCGAATATGTACCTTGGCCTGTGTACTGTGGACTGTGGTAGATGCCATTGTTCTTGGTCCTGTTCTATATGATGTTACATGCTGCTCCAGTGTATGGTACCTTATCTGCCCACATGTTTGTAGGTCCAAACACACACATGTCCCGTACCACAGACAGGCATTGGACCACACTGTGTCATGAACCAGTTTATGTAGGGTTAGTGTTTGAGTGGCACATATGAGGATGGTGTTTATAAGACAGTCCATATAGTGTCATATTAAGCTTGTGTACCATATGTGGCTGTGGCTGTGTTCACATTGGTTGTGGGTATGCACTTTCTCACAGGTGTCTGGTACTCTGTGCTGTGACATGCCTGTAGAGCTTGCTATATTTGCAGGTACATGTGTATCCCCCATACAAAATGTAGTCCAGTGTTGTGGCAGTCTGCCTGTAGTTTGCACAGTGCTCTGTTACATGCCTAGCAGCTTAGTGTAACTATCCAGTGTGATGTTATGTCCAGATATTTGCAAGATGTACTGCTGCCAGGCCACCATAACTGTTGTGTATTTTTGACAAAGCAGTAGCATTCTGTACAGATGTATGTCACTACCTACTGGGTAGTATGTGACCATGTGATCTCTGCACCACCAGTTGTCATGTGTCAGGACAGACAGGCGCGTGTGACTGCATAAACTGTTTGGGCATATGTAGTCCAGTATTTACATGCTATACCCATGTACATGGCTGTTAACATCCACATTGTCAGGCTTGGTCCACATTTTGCACATGAAGGAGATCTGTGTACACCTCTGTACTGACCAGAGAGTGCCAGACTTTCCACACATATTGGTCATGTCTCTGCTGTAGTCCACAGGATCATTACTGTGCTATCAGTGGTACTGTACTATGATGTCCTTAGGAAGTCTGTCAGTACCCAATTGCGTACATGTCAAAAGCAGATGCGACCTCCCACACACACCATGTCTGTTAGGAAAACCCCTGTTACAGTAGCAACAGTCTACATATATACCTGCAATACATACATGACACCCCCTTTCACTACGAGGTTGAGACTAATAGTGCTGAGGTAGGACTCCACTCCATATTTAGGACATATGGTAAACATATATGTGTATATGTATATATATATATATATATATATATATATATATATATATATATTTATGGTTTACTATTAAAAGGTCGAACGGCACTCCTTCGAACGTCATATAGTCGACAACGGAAGGTCGTAAATGTCGAAAGTCGAAGCCGAAAAATCAATCTAGGAACGGTATTAACATGGGTTGAGGTAGGTGTTTGTATTATTCTTAACTACAAACATCTCCCCTACCTCAACCCATGTTGAAACTCATTCCTAGATTGTTTTTCCGAGTTCGCGATTACCACATTCGGCCTTCCGTTGTCGACTATACGACTATATACACAGCTACATACATATATGAATATATATATATATATATATATATATATACACATATACAAACACACGTATATATATATATTCACAGCTATATATGACTACATATATACAGATATATATATATATATATATATATATATATATATATATATATATATATATATATATATATATATATATATATATATATATATATATATATATATATATATATATATATATATATATATATATATATATATACACATATAGTTATGGATATCTACATATATATCGACATAAATATATATATATATATATATATATATACATATATATATATATATATATATATATATATATATATATAAATATAGACATATACACAGCTACATACATATATGGATATATATATATATATATATATATATATATATATATATATATATATATGTGCATATATATATATACACATATACAAACACACATATATATATATTCACAGCTATATATGTCTACACATATACAGATAAATATATATATATATATATATATATATATATATATATATATATATATATATATATATATATATATATATATACACATATAGTTATGGATATCCACATATATATCTGTTTAGATATATATATGTACATATAGTTATAGATATCTATATATATCATCATAAATATGTATATCTGTACATATATGATGTATATGTATGTATATATATATATATATATATATATATATATATATATATATATATATAGATAGATATATACACATATATATATATATATATATATATATATATATATATATATATATATACACACACAGATCTATAAATGGCCATATATATAATGCATATACAGATCTATGATGCACTATACAGATGTGTATAAATACATATCTATGAATATATATGTGTATGTACATGTAGACATATATCTACATATGTATATGTATATATCCATATCCGTGTCATGTGTAAACTTTACTGTTGTGTATACCATCCCAGATGTCACACCGTATGTATCTGATCTGTGTATATTTTGATATAACTACATATGTGATGCAACAGTAATATCTCTAACGAGTACTACACAATTGTAAAAGTCACAGAAATTGTTCAATACTATTCAATATGTGTACTGACAGATATAGTGGAAAAACAATGACTATCTTTACAGGTGTCATGGCATAGTGGTTAACTGTTGTGACTGTAGTGTACAGGGTTCTGGGTTCAAGGCATACAAGGGTTATTTATTTTGTTGATGGGCAGAACAAGGGTTGCTGGATACAGAGTGGTTAAGGCACTTTTGAGCAGCTTTACATGCGTTTGCACAGGTTTGCATGAAGCTAAGTGGTGCTGACTTACGTTTAAATGTACGGATGCTTACACAGAGTAAGCTTCGCTTACCAGTGTGTAAATCTGCTTAGCTGTTACATTGTAGCAATGCTGACACCTGCTAAGCATGGCTCACATCCCAGTCTTATAACATAGCATGGTAATGACATCTGTAATAAGTGTATGTAATGCCATGCACATAACATGCGTCTATGTGCCGTCACTACAGTAGCAAGGGGTGTGAGTGTCCTGCTGGGACATTTGAGTGTATCAGGCCTGTACATCACTCTTATCCATGTGAATGCGTTACATACAAGGGTAGTAACTCAGGTTATGTGCTGTCACACTGGCATATAGTGTATCATGCCGTTGTTACTGTTTACAGTGCTTTCCCAAGCAAGGGTAGATTGCTAATTGTAGTACTAGCAACAAGCACCCCTGCATGCATAGATGGACTCTGTGGTCTCACTGTCATGTTCCTGGTGTGTGAGCTGTGTCACAGTACATATCCCCTACTAGATAATGATCTGACATGTGGAAAGTAACTGTAGACTACTGTCTGTATAGCACATGTCAGTGAGGGCTTCCAACATGTAGTAATGGCATACATATTACTATATTACAGTACTGAAAAATGTGCACATGTGCATTCCTGAGGATATCAGTGTCTATGTGTTAGTGCACCCATAGTTGAGAATACCATGATGGCCTTCACACCCACCATAACACCCATTGCCATAGACAGATGTGGCTGCTGCTGTACCGGACATTACATGTAGCCTCTTACTCTCCTCTCGATAACGGCTACCTGAGCCTTGCAGTACTAGCACAACACTGTTGTACAAATGGGTTGATAGGCATGGGATACCCACTGAGTTCTGGCAAGTGTGTGTATGTGTGCATGCATGTATATCTCTAGGGTACAGAATTCCGAGGCCACATACTCCTCTTACAATATGCATTGCCACACAGTATTATAGATAGTGATGTTGCTGCCCATAGATGAGGCATGACAATGCATCACCCTACTATGCCTGTGGCATGTGCATTAGATGCATATACCTGTAGTACCACTGTTGGGATGGACAATATGTTGTATCACATTCATGGTCCATGTTTGATGGTGGGTATGTCAGAGTGTCATCATGGGTTCCAGTGTGTACAATATCCACAGTGGGGTGTGGGTGCTGTGTACAATGTCATTACACCATGGTACCCCAAGTTCATGTCCCATGTACCACTGTATGGTCACCACTGTCACCATTAACCATACAGGTAACTGATAACACACTCCAGCTCAGTTATGCATAAGCTGTGTGCAACCTACCTGTAACACATTGTACACACTGACAAATTAGTTAGCACTGATAGGCCAAGGTATCTCGAATGTGTGCCTGCTTGTTATTTGTCTGTTAATGTGTATATGATGGTATGTCACATTATGTATTGTCCATATACAGCCATTACATCCCCCATTACCATACTGTACATGCCTGGGGATGTTCTGCATGTACCATGTAACCTGGAACACACCTCATCCTAAACATTGTGCAGTGTGTGCAATGAAAGCCACACACATCAGTAGCACTATATACCTAGGTAGGGATCTAGTTCTAGGGTTGCTAACTAAGAGTGTGCGTATATGTGGAGGGATCTACATCAGGTTGCTGATCATACATGTCCCAGGGATCACCTGTCCATGTGGCACAGGCAGTAACTGTTATACAGACCTGTGACATGTGTTCTACAGTTCCCAGTCTATGTTACAGCCATGGTGTCACCACAGTGTCATACCTCTTGTGGACTATGACTGCAAACCATCCTCCTGCTGACACATGTATACCTACAACACAAATGGATAACATTATGGAGACCACAATCACTCAGAGTTACTAACAGCTATCATGGCTGAAGAGCTACACTACCTGACATGTAAGCATTAAACATTATTGTTAACAACATGTTACACACCAGTACATTGGTACACTGTAGTACAGTCACCATGTGCATCAGAACCATATTAGCCTGCCCCTGCATCAATATTATGCATGACAGGGATGTGGCACAGGTATCGTCACATGCACAGGGTGTGTTGTTGGTTTGCTAGAGACCAAGGGTGGGCCAAACATTTGACACCATGTGTGTGGGTGAGAGATGTAGTGTGATGATATGGGTGTAGTGATGTTGTATATATAGGTATGGGGTTGCCCTAAGTGTGCTTGTGTAGTGTGTGGGTATGCATCCACACAGTTCTGCCATGTTGCTGCCCTATACAGGTGTTTCTTGGACAACTCCAAACCATATTTGGCAGGGTGTGCAGTTCACCACCCCTGGCTACAGACACACAGACTGTGCTTGCCAGGGTTCCATGGGCACATCCAGGTACAGGCCTTGATGTGCTACTCTCCCCTGATTATGACATATGTCTGCTAGAACCAGGTCCCTCCTTGGAATTGCCAGGGCCATGTGCTCATGGCCTGCTGTGGTGTGATGTGGTGTGGACAGTGACCCCCACAGCAGTGCTGGGGTTGGTACTGCAACTATGGGAGCAGCTTGGTATCCTTGCATGTCCATATCAACCACCAGCTGCTGGTGTTACTGGCGTACATCCACGAGGCCATCTCCCCACTCCCACCACATGTTATAGCACAGACAATCTGTGGTCAAAGAGTCCCATCATCTCACCCAACCTTCTATTCATCACCTCGGTATAATCACAGACAGCACCTGCAAGTTCATTGAAGTTGTCACTTACAGATGAGAGAGCAGCCCTCGTCAGTCTCAGGCCCTGTCTGGTGTACAGTTTCATAAGTGCCTGCATACCCATGACAGTCTGAAACATGCACCTGGTGATATCAGTTGTGGCACTTCTGGTGCCCTGCTGGACATCCAGCTATGTCTGCTGTGTCCAGACACAGCAGGCATAGATACCACACTCTCCTGTGCACTGCCACCAACCGCCAACTGTTCCTCTGCTTTGGCCACTGGTGATGGGGTATCTATACGCACTGTGACTGTGTGTGGGGTTGGGGTGGATAATTGGGGGATGTCAAACAATGGCGCAGTTTCGGCCTCTGACAAGCCCAACTGTGCCTCAACAGCCCTATCATCATTTTCAGTGTCTGTATGGACACCAACATCAGACTACATGCAGGAGGGACTCTGACCCACCTCGCCACCTGTGAGGGGAAAACAAGATACACACTTTAAGACCTGTACTGCATTGCATAACAGTACACACACACACACACACACACACACACACACACACACACACACACACACACACACGCACACACACACACACGCACATACTGAAATTCCATCATAATACCTACCTGTCCCTGAGTTTACAGACAGTCTCAAGTTTATTCACATAAGATCCCTATCCTGCATCACACTTGCTAACATACACTCATTAATACCACACATTAATGTATCATTCCTTTAAATGCCTAGACGAGTGATTACAGCACAAGACCTGTTACTCCATTACCTCCTTGACTTGAGTGGAGTATGTTTTACAAGGTCTCACTGCTGTCATCCAGTGTTCGCTCTGGGTATGTCCGGATATCGGGAGAATGGCCCCCATCTGTTAGGGGCTTCTACGTTCACTCCAACATGTCACTCACTGGAGTGTCATACATAACTATTGCTCGGTACATGCCAGATCTGCTGCTCAATCAACTTATCATGTGGACAACAGTAATATATTCCCCAATGCATCTGTAGTGATGCATACGTGGGTAGTCATACACCTTTCTGCTGATTGCAATTTTAAGGATATACCTGGTGTCTAGTTTCCATTCCAATGCATGTTCCATGCTACAGACATTATTATACTATCAGCTGTCCTGAGATTACATATCAGACAAGTATTCCTGGTGTCTCATGTGTCAGTCCATGTCCACGAACTGCACAATTCCAAAGGGAAGTACTGATGTATGAACAACCCAAGGAAGTACTGATGTATGAACAACCCCACAATCACACATTTGCATAGAAGGACATTTACACAAACACACACACATCACACATCCATCAACCCACCTCCACTTCACCAGATTCCACTTACAGACAAAATACCCCCACAAACACACACACCTACAGGTGAGGTTGCACAAAGATAATACACACAAACCTCCCATTACCCATCTGTGAACATGCATAATATATGGTACTCAAAACATGCAGTGCATCTATACACAGTCCATGCTAGCAACAGTAATCATGTGTGTGATGCATGGGCTGTGTTCATAGGTGATACCGCTTCCCCTGGAAAACACTGCACCCATGTACACAGTATTGCTGTGCACCTGTTCTGCACCCTGCTATGTACTGTTCACCACACCTCACAGGTGTACACACCATTGCTGAATGTGTATTACTGTGTCAGTTATGTCTGCTCTAATGCCCACAGCCCCTATGTGTTTGTCCAACACATACCTGGGATGATATGTGGACAGATGTCATTTGTGAATGCCTGATGTCTGATTTACAGATCTCAAAATCAGCGGTGCATGTATGACCAATACGATGCTATTACACTGACAACCGTGAAACCTTGCCGTGGCTATGGGGAGTGTACACACTCTTATTGATATGACACACTCTTCCTTGATATGCCATGGGACCACATCACTGCATATGTTAACATTACATGAGCCTGATATGTGACATATGTCCTGTACATTCACATGCAGTGTCTAACAATAGTGTTAGTTGTGCAGATGCTGACCGTGATGCATACACTTTGTGGGTGCATATGTGTGTACGCCTTTATCATGATTTTTTTTGCATCTATTGTTATGTGTACTACAGCTGTCACTATTCCTGGCAGGGGTATACTAGCATGGGGCCATTTGCCAGTATATGGTCAGTCTGCCCTACACATGTGCCCCAACTCTGCATGATTGCAAGGTCAACTCGTGCATATCCCTTGGAGTTCACACACACTGCTGTCGTTACTGCTGTGGAGTCAAGGTTACATCTGCCACAGTTCCTGAACCTGACTGTGTGCAGATACAGTCAATGGTAGCATCCTTGTGATCCGGCTGCAGTGCACTGGTGTGTCATGATGACACCACCTCCCCATCTTCTGCCTTTTTGCAGATGCTTGTCAACTATGGCCTACACATGTGTGTCAGTTTGCAGTGTTACAAACACTGAACACCACATGTACCAGCCTAGTCCCAGCTAATGAATGGGAAACATACAGATGTAGACTGGCACTGGTACAGTACAGATGGGGATGGTGGGCCTGAGGTAAAGTGAGACATTGGTTGTGCAGCACCTGTATCTTACATGCTATTGTCTGTAGGTGTCCAACGTGGTCATGGTACAGCAGTACATATTGCAACACTTGACTGCTGGGAACCTCTTCTGTTATGCATACACTACCTATAGAGAGGCCTCGCTGATGTTTCCTGTGGTACAACTGTCACATCTGATTCCCCTAACCCATAGGCCACATGCTTGCAGAGTCTAGGCAATTGCTGACATGGATACTGCACAGCCAGTACTTGCTGGACGTTCCTGAAACCCAATCAGTGTTGTGTCATGTTACTGGGCAGCCCACATGACCAGTTTGCTACATGTGACATCCTTTGTCTTGGATGGCCATTTGTTTATTTCCTACATCATTCCTGTCCCATACATCCTTGCCACATAAATGACTGCACTGTTTGCCATGGCATATGCAATAGTGAGGTATGGCTACATGTCCAGCTCATGGGTGCTACCTGTTGGGTATAGAGCCCACGACATGTCATGTAAGATGTGTGCAAGCCACGCCTGCCTCTGTTGCAGGTAAGTGTGCACATTTGATGACCAAACGTCTTGGACAGCAGACCAAAATGTGATGTGACATTGTGGATGTATACTTGCTGAAAGGTGTATTTCCATGACAAATGCATGCAGTCAGTACCTCAACAGCTGCTTCCACTATATTTTATCTGGAGTATGTGTACACATATGCTTCCATTGTTTGTGAAGTTATGTATTCCCCATATTTGCTGCCCTAACCTACGATTCCGTATTACACACTCATTGCTCATGTTGGGACCACATTACAGGTTTTAAGGGTTGTGGACTGCAGTATTATGATTTGCCGTAGTGTAGATCTGTAACAGTTGCCATTGTAATACTGATATATACACTGTTGTAGCACTGTATAAGAGTGATGTTTCACACATGTCCCTACTGTAGGCCGTGTGTCCCACCATTATGTTCATCCTTATGGACACATTTCACAATGACAGGATGTTAGTTATAGTGCAGGTGTCTGACATACCCTTCAGATACACCATCATGGTCAACACTGTGATGCAGTGCAGTTAACAGCAACAATATGTGAACATGTACAGCATCCATTATGGGCAGGTGTGTTAGATGTGTGCATGGAATATACCATAGCTATTGCATGACCTGTGTATTGGCAAGAATAAAAATAATGCATACTCACCAGCTACAGGCTGCTGCCTTGGTGGTATACCAGAGGGACCTACATGTGTGTGTGAGAGATGTAATGTCAGTAGCCACAGCTGTGGCATTGCAACAGGGTGGATGCAGCATTACTGTACATCAACAGTACAAGTCCACAATACTACAGCTTATGCACATATGTTTATTACTACTGCCCAGCAACAGACTATATATATATATGACATCTCACATGTGCATGATCTACCTGACCAGATGCAGATGCATATGCAACAGTGGCCTACTGATGTGCCCTGTGGCCTTACCTGCATGCTCCTCAGTCAGTTTGCGGGAAGCACCCACCTCCACTATGGTCTCTGCCAGTTGTTGCATGTGTGGGTGGGCAGGTGCCACGAGGCTGGCGAGCAGCTCCTCAACACATGTCAGGGGTATGGTTGGCATGTCCCCCCACTGTTGCGAGGTGATCCTCCCAGACTGCAGCAGCATGCCGACGGGCATTACAAAGCATGTCACTGCAATGATGCCAGACCTGCTCATAACTGTGGTTGTGCAGGCCAACTTCATTCACCCTGTGGACTAGATCATTCCACAGGGTAGTCCACACCTGCTGCTCATTGGCTGTCCTGCCAAACAGCACCTGGTAGTGCTGTACCAGGTGGTTGATGATGACCTCATTTTCGTTGGCTGAATACACAGGTAACCAGCCGTGTAACATCTTGTCTGAAAGACATAAAGATGGAAACAGGTCTGAGAAACTCATACAGCAAGGTTACCATAATACACATCTCTGTCTCCCCCCCACACCATATCAATGACAAGAAATTGTGCACACAATTCAGTAAGTATGGCTACAGTTTACCTAACATTGGGACATATATTGTATTGTACCACGCTTTATACTATGCATTTGTAGCCATGTTCCCTGTGGGGATACTATCATTGCTGGCCTGTTACGGACAATGCCACCTGCATGCCACTGTGAGGGCCACTATGATTCCATATATGCATGTGGTCTGTTTACTATGTGATTGCTGCACATCTGTCATTATGTGTTATTGGGGATATCTACGCATGCCTTTGGACAACATCTGGGATTGTGTGGACTATTATTACACCCATATATTCTGTAACAGTGACACAATAGCATGTTTAAGGAACAGCTGTCAGCAGAACCACCTCTCCCACCTCATACAGCCATGTTACCAGGCCACATCACATGTGGAACCCACCCTAGGGCCTCCTCATCTACTGGGCCAGAACTACCTTCAGGTGGAATCACCTCAGGGGATGGTGCCCCCCGGGGGCAGACACAGACATGATCATGTCACCCGAGGACAGGTCCAGGGTCTGTTGCATAGGGAGCTCCACAGAGGCTTGTGGGATGTGCTACAGCACCTTGAGGCCCTCAGTACACAATCACAGGGCCCACATGCTCATCCTGCTCAGTCTCCAAGTCAGGTACCTTCAGGGCTGTGAAGCTGCTGTTGTGACTAGCAGTGGGTGGGGGCCTTGTTCCCATTGTTTCCATATGGGGCCTCATTGGGCTTCCACATCACAGACCACACCTACCATCCAGGGTGATTACCCGCCACATGTGTCATATACCACCACTGTAAGCTGTCCTCTCTATCTACCAATCCAATTCACTTCCACAAATATACCTGCTATCCTTCCCAAACTTCCCATTCCCACCTTCACAGACAAGGGCAATGTGGTCCCAACAAAGGGTTCAAATGTGACATAACCATCCATGTTGCACACACTTACAGCTGTGTATATATATATATATATATATATATATATATATATATATATATATATATATATATATATATATATATATATATGTGAGTGTGTGTGTGTGTGTGTGTGTGTGTGTGTGTGTGTGTGTGTGTGTGCATGTGTAGTGCTATGTATGATGTTCCCTCGCTCACATAGCATGCAGCACTGTGATGGAAATATAGGGGACATGCATTTATATATATATATATATATATGTGTGTGTGTGTGTGTGTGTGTGTGTGTTTGTATATATGTAGACATACACACACACACACACACATCCATATATATATATATATATATATATATATATATATATATATATATATATATATATATATATGTGTGTGTGTGTGTGTGTGTGTGTGTGTGTGTGTGTGTAGATATTTATTATGTTGTATATATGTGTTCTAAGAGACTGCCTTACATATTATCTGCAATTATACAGAGCTGAACAAATTTTTTTGGTTATAGAGTTTAATTGTTGCTTAGATCTGTGTTGAAACTGTTGTCTCACTGTTCTGAGAGACTGAGCGGCAAATATACAGAGCTGAGAATATTTTTTTGGTTTTAAAGTTTGTACTGTTAGTTTTTTCTTAGAGCTCTGTTGAAACTGTTTTGTCTCACCCACCCTCCTTGTTTTGGTTTGTAGTTTAACTTTGGCGGCTTTTGCAGTTGCCCGCCCCACTGTAGATTTGATCTGGGACACTCCCCCGTCCCATCTCTTTACCACATTCTACCTAATAAACTCTTTCTGCACTTGCATATAGTCCTTTTTAATTTAATTGCATTTTTTAAACTGTGTTTGGTCTAATATTGCTGCATACTCATGTGCTAGCTTGCACTGCATGTGAATTGTTTTTTACTACTGTTTTTGCTACTTTTCTGTAAAAAAAAAAAAAAAAAAAAAAAAAAAAAACCTGTAAGCCTGCTTCCTACCTTTTCTGTAACTAGTGTTCCAGATGCAGATTTGCTGTATCCAGGACTATTTAGCACTTAAATTTGCTTGTTCATGCTCAGCACTTGTTCAGAACTTGTAAGCACTAAATAAGCTACTAATTACTATAGCACTCTTATCTTCTTCATTACCTAAAGGAAAGCAGTTTTTGTACTTACTTTTCTCACTTGCTTAGAGAAAAACAGCTCTTGTACTCACTTTCCTCACTTATCTAGAAGAAAAACCCTGCAACCCTCTTTTTGTGCGGTCTTGCGCACAGAGCAGCGTTGGGCAGCGCCGGTTAGATGGGGTATACTTTTCCCAGCCCCACAAAGTCTGCACTGTAAATTTTCCCTTAGAACTAGGCAAGCCTCAACTCAAGTGCTTCAGATCAGCTGCTCTTATTGCAGCACTTGCAAAACAGAAATCAGCACTTGTCCTAATCTCCTAGACAGCACTATTATTCTCCAAATTTCCTAGACAGCACTATTATAATATAGCATAAGACCCCCGATCGTCTACAGGACTTAAGTTCAATTTACTTTTCAAAGCATGTCCAGAGGTCAGCTACAGGTGTACTCTCCAGTTCATCTGGTGGAATTGGGCATCCTGAGGCAATGTCACAACTGCCTCATGTATACAGACAACACTCTCCTCTTACCTTTAGACACAAACACTTGTGAGAGATGCAAATACACAGCCAGACTGGAGGCTAAGCGCTCTCAACCCATGACCTTAACAGACAGTCAAGAGGATAAGGGACACACTTGCATCACACCACCTTTCACACATGAATCTACAAAACAAGCACCGGCAAAACATACGCATAAATACACAAAAACATATTCGGAGGCACTAGGTACCAATCTGAAAAAGAAACAGTGCCCTCCAAAGCAGACAAGCAAGAAACCTGCGCCCCCAAACACAAGCCAGAAAACACATAATTCACCTCAGCAGTGTGCCTCACAGCAGCCCTTAAAGCAAAGCAGCATACCTAACACGCTAGTAATAGGAGACTCTATAGTAAGGCACACAGATATTCCACTCAACAGGCTGAACAAGGAGAAGGTTACTGTCAGCTGCCTGTCAGGTGCTTGGATCCGCCACATAACACAGGCATTTAGGTCACTCCAGAACAAGTACAAGTATGACGCTGTCATTGTACATGTTGGTGGGAATGATCTAAGACGTACCTCCCTGGACTACATGAAAAGAGACATTGAGGAGCTCTCTGATCATGTAGCTCAAGCTGGTATGACCCTGACCTTGAGTAGCATGCTACCTTCACCTAGAATGATACCACAATACAAAGACAAAATGATCAATTTCAACAATTGGCTAAGCTTCTGGTGTCATTCTATGGGGATCCAGTGTCTGTCTGCCTGGGATGACATGACAGACAAGCCTCGCTGTTTTGCCAGAGATGGGTTGCACCTGTCACCCCTAGGTTTTAGAATACTGGCCAAGGCTCTTGCCATCCCCATAGTGCCTTTTTTAGGCAAGGCTCAAAGTACAAACCAACCACCGTAACCATCACAGGTAACCAAAAACTAAAGGTAATGCTACTCAGTGCCAGAAGTCTCAACCTCAAAATGCACACACTCGAGGCTCTCCTCAGCATGGAGAAAATCAATGTTTGTGCAATGACGGAAACCTGGTGAGAGCACCCCAGCACTGCCAGATTACAATTCATATCATACCTTCCGGCCTCAGTTATTGGATTGTAGTACAAAGGGCGGAGGTGTATCCATATTCATCAAGGATACCCATATCTCCAGGTTAGTAGTGCAGCATGATGCCCCAGAGATCAACCATGAGCAACTATCAGCAGGCAAAACCACATTTCAAGTCGTAGTCAGTTATAGATCACCCACCATGTCCCAAGATGCTCACTCTGCATTCCTTGAGACATTGGAAAATATAAAGGTCCTACCCAACACCATAATCTTGGGTGATTTCAACTACCCTGGTATAGACTGGGTGAACTATCAATGTTCCAACTCCTATGCTCAGTGATTCATAGAATTTATAAATTCAAATGCCCTTGAACAACTAGTATGTTCCCCCACTAGAGGAGACAACGTATTGGATTTAATCATCATAAATATGGGCGCCCATTGTACCACACCCGTTATCACTCCCTCCTTGGTCAGATCCAACCACAAACTGATAACCCTGGACATCCTCACCCCTCCACCTCCCCCAGTCAAAGAATCCATAGTAAACAACCTTTCCAAAGCAAACTTCAAACTACTTGCATCCGAAGTGGAAAGCTTCACTATTCCCTTGCAGAAGGATACTGATATCCAGGATGTGGAATCCTACACCAAGGCACTCTATATGCATCTTCAGGATTGCATGGACTGTGCTATCCAAAATAAAACCAAGACTCCTTCCCCAAGCAAGAAGAAACCAGTCTGGTGGACCCCGGCCATAAACAAACTTTACAATGAAAGGAGGAGACTTATACAAAAAAAGGCCAAATCTCAAGTAGAAAAATCATCTCTGATCAACATTAGTAAGAAATTGAGGGCCATCATCAAGTCAACTAAAGCTATTTTTGAAAATAAAGTTGCCAAGGATGCCAAGGATAACCATAAGGCCTTCTGTGACTACGTCAAAAAACCTAAATGGCAATGCTCAGGTCTGTTCTGAGCTAGTACAGAATGGAACAAAATACACAGACCCTTCTGACATTGCCAACATCTTGGCTGACAGTTTCAGTGCAAATCCCCCCCCCCACCACCACCACCACCTACAGGGCCTATTACCATTCCAGGGGATTGTGTAAGTCCAATTATTACTGAAACGTTGGTTAACAAGGCCCTATCTAAAGTTAAAAACACTGCCTCCATGGGACCAGATGGCGTCCCAGGCTGTGTCATATGTGAGCTCCAAATGGAATTAACCCCGCATCTTAATACCCTGTTCAGTCTCAGCCTCTCCACAGGATATGTGTCCATAGAATGGTGCACGGCAATGGTGGTCTCGCTACACAAGGGTGGGGCCACAACTGACCCTGGGAACTACTGACCAATAAGCCTGACCAGTGTGATCTGTAAGGCTATGGAGTGAATCATTATGGAACTCATAAATGGAGAGACTGGGAACCTCCAGTCGCTGGACCCCACACAGTTCGGCTTTGTCAAGGGCAGATCATGCCTCGTGAACATGGTGGATTTCTTTGAGACAGTTACTCAGGCTATAGATAAGGGAAAGGAGGTACACACAGCTTACCTTGACCTTGCTAAAGCATTTGACACCATTCCCCATTCAGGTATTATTGATAAGCTCACTAGCCTGGGCATAAACCCTTACGTCACAAGATGGATCACAAACTAGTTCTCAGACAGATCCCATAAAGTAAGAGTAGCAGGATCTATGTCCGAATCCAGATCGGTAACGAGTGGTGTGCCTCAGAGCTCTGTCCTGGGGCCCCTCCTGTTTGGCATATACTTCTCAGAAGTACAGGCAAGCACAGAAGGGATGTGGCTGACTAAGTTTGTGGATGACTGCAAACTGGGTGTTATAGTAGAGTCTCTGGCCAACATGGAGATCCTCCAGAAGGGCCTAAATGAGACTGATGCATGGTGTCAAAGCCATGGTCTCAAGCTAAATGCAAAAAAATGCATAGTAATCTACTTTGGAAAAAACAGAGTACCCGGAAACTACAACATAGGAGGTAATCCCCTGAAATCTGAAGAAGAAATAAGGGATCTAGGGACCCAAGTAGATAATCAGCTTTCCTTTGATAACCATTTTGCCAAAGTGGTTATAAAATCCTTCTATGCGACCCATCTGATCACGAAAGGGTTCACATCAAGATCTAAAGATGTAATGGTGCCCCTCTACTCTTCCCTCATCAGACCCATTATTGAGTACAAAGCACCAATTGGAATGTACCTGACTAGACATCTCCAGCAGCTGGAGAGACCACAGAGGAACCTAACCAAGAGGATTACTGGCCTCAAACAGTTGCCCTATGCAGCACGATTGAAAAAGCTAAGACTGTTCTCTGTTGCATACCGCTTTCTCAGAGGCGATCTCTGTCTAACGTACAGAGCCATGTCCAACCCAGAATTGTTGAACATGCTCCATCTTAGCAAAACCAAATCTACTCGGACTACACACTCTAGGGATATAAACCTTAACACAACAATGAATAGAACATGCTGGAGGGATAGATTCCCTTCACAGAGACTTCCCTTACTACGGAACAGAGTCCCGATTTACATAAGATAGAGCCCCTCACTATCACTCTTCAAGAAGAACCTTGCTGAGTGGATGGGTAACAGAAAGTTCACACCGAGGATCACACCAACAGCACTACTAGATAGGGGCCAAGGGTTCTAGCTGCTAATACAAGGGTCTAGGGAACTACTAAAGGGGCAGTGAATACCACCCAACATGGCTGGGCTAATATATGCTTTTGGAAAGATAGCCCAGTACCAACCTATGAACCTATATATATATACATATATATATATATATATATATATATATATATATATATATATATATATATATATATATATATATATATATATATATATATATATATATATATACATATACATATATATATATATATATATATATATCTGTGTGTGTGTGTGTGTGTGTGTGTGTGTGTGTGTGTGTATACATATAGGTGTCTGTATATCTGTAGAAATACATGTGTATATATATATATATATATATATATATATATATATATATATATATATATATATATATATATATATACATACCTATAAATATGGGATACATTCAGATATCAGGTCCACAGTCACTAACTCTCCTTCCTGCACAGCTACACTTTTCTGCCTTGCTACAACACAGACAGGTGCCACATATGGACAAAGTCTAACATTAGGGGGCATATAAAGGGACAGATTGCAGGTAAACCTATTACACACCTATGGCATTTCATCATGCTACATTACATGTTAACTTGAATGCCCTGCAAGGCATGGCCTCTGGAACCCACATGTCTATCATTATGGCATTACTTCCATCACCAGCTACTGACCACAGTAATATACATGCTTTCCATTACACAACACGCACTATGATGGCTTGCATCTTGTCAGTCAGTGCTGCTCTGCACAGTTGATGGGTATGGCCCACTACGCACAGGGACAGACTCTATTATCCATAGCAGTTGTTCAACTGGACATCATTACAACAACACCTGATGGCACATATAAATCATTCCATGTCATCTATCCCATTATTATGGACCAAGTACTACAGTCAATTACATGCATATATATTTCACATACTTGTTGTGAGAATGATGTCTGTTCTGGATAGTTTCCTTATAAGTGTTTTTTTCTCGCCTTTGGCTTGGCCTTTATCCTGCTTTCTTTATTTGTTTGTCTGTTTGTTTGTTTCTCTCTCTCTCTCTCTCTCTCTCTCTCTCACTCTCTCTCTCCAGTAAATGGATTGAACTGCTTTGACTAGATTGCAGCATGGCTTTTGTAGGTGATGCATATGATCAGGTGATGGCCTCTACATCAATCAGTGTTATCCATGTGCTACCTGCATGCATCATGCTGTGTAGTACTTCCAAATACCACTGTCATGGCAACCCACTGCTATAAATCCATACATCATGTGGGCACAGTCCCTTTACCTTTCCTGTATAGTGGACAGCCTTCCTGTGTGTAGGCAGCAGTGTTACAGACAGCTGGTAGCAATACTTCTTACAAGAGAATTTGCAAACTCAGGCCAGCTACATATTTGTATAAGGTTCCAGAACTACAGACAGAGTGTGAGTAGTGTTGTTATATGCATTGTATAGCACCAGTGTTACAGGGTTTGTGTGTACATACTAGTTTAACATGGGATGCAGTTTGTCTGCATAGCTCTCAACTGTGGGCCTATCCACATGATGGCCAGAGGTGTGCCTGTTATGTTTTGTCTGTCCACCAGACAGGTCTTGTGTCAGATATATAACCGGCAGTGTTTGTGTTGAGTGCTATCAGTACATGGCTGCATCCATTTGTGTTTCTGACTTCATATTCCTGATGAAGGGTATGTTTCAGACTGTTCTGTAACACCAGCAACTTGCTCCTTGTATGACAACACTATTTCACATATTGGCCTATGTTCCAGCCTCTGTCCTCCACCTACATACAGGGCTTTGTCCATATGGC
>NC_056739.1:586767628-586795128 GCF_019279795.1 Protopterus annectens
TGCTAAAAATACAACACTTGGACATCTTAGCTGAGTGTGCTATGTGGACTATTTTATCTAGTTTTTCACTGTTTTCTGTTTAAGTCTCTCTCAGTTGTACAATATGACCTTGTGATGACAATAGTCATATACAGACATTCGTACACATTTTATTTCTGTTGCACAGTGTGGGTGCCAGTGCCTACTACAGCAGTACTATTAAGAGATTGCAACACTGCATTACCATATATCGGACTAAATACAAGCTGTCTAGTAGGCAAACCTTTATTTCCAGGCTGTTAAACTTTTATTTACGTACAACCTATATGAGACTCTTCCTGCCATATTGTCAGGTTTATTCAGTTTTTTGCATATACAATACAGATTTTATACTGGAAATTAACATTCTACTACTTTTAGATTTATTTCTTATGACAGTACATGCAAGATTATTGCTAACCTGCCTCACAACGCATCCTCTGCAGTCTACAGGCATGGGCTTCCCGACTGACAGCTCACTTGTCTGCCACTATCAGAGACCTAAGAGGAATATTTAGCAATATATATTCATAATATACATGAGCTGGCAATTTTTATACAGGTAGTAAACTGATACTTACACATTGCTGGGACAGCACCCACCTGCCAAGCTTATTGGATCCACTGGTCCAAGAGCTCCTTCTTTCTCTGTTTCAGGTTGGCAAAGTGATGCCTGACCTGCTAACCAGTTCGAGGGATGGAAGTGGCACTGGTGAAGTCATGGGTGAGACGGTCCCAAGCTTCCGCTTTATATTAGGAACCATGGTACTGGCCCAGCAGCAGTCTCTGGTCATGGTCTGTAACAAAGAGTCCTGCCATGATTTTGAACTTCTGGATGCCCAAGCACTGAGTCTGGAAGAGCGTACCTTCCCCAATTCCGGCCATTGTGCCTACAGGAGGAAGCTGCAAGCAGTAATGAGATGTATTCCCACCTGTGGGGTTTAAATAGGGCTGATTTCCCTCACTTTCCTGTGATTGGACAGTTTTTAAAATGTTAAGTTATGGGCAAACCTGCTTACCTAAGGCTGGCATTACTTAAAGGGGTATACCAATAGGCAAACTGATTTAGCTGGCCTACACATTGCTTAAACCTAGTAAGCAGGGGTGGCAATGCTTAACATTGCTTAATTTTTGATTTGCACACTATTTGCTGTTTGGCATTGATTTAACATGCATTGCATGTTATATATGTCATTGGTATACATGATTCATGTGTATGTACACTATATGAGGTCCTTGTGTTTATTGGGAGATTTCAACACTTTATTAAACTGACACCACACATCTGGACTTAATGCAGTACTCCAGTTTACATATTTATGTTATGTATTAGGTTATACAACATAACACTGTATGTAGATTCCTTTCACATGTTAAATTTGATTTACCTATGCTAAAGATCTGTCTGGTGATGCCACAGTCTTATAGGTGGCTTACTGGTTAACTATTGTGACTATAGTGTAGAGGGTACTGGGTTCGAGACTTGCAAAGGCTGTTGATTTTGTTGCTAGGCAGAATGAGGGCTGCTGGATACAGAGTGACTAAGGCACTTTTAAGCAGTTCTAAGTGAGTTTGCGCGAAGGTAAGCAATGCTAACGTTCGGTTAAATATGCTTACAGAGAGTTAGCTTCAAAATTGCTTAACCTGTGTGGGCATTGCTTACCCCAATGCAAACAGGCTTAAACCCACTTACTGTTGCTTAAAAGTGCTTACTCCAGCTTACCCACACACTAATCTAGACTTTTGGGAAGGTGGTGGGTCTGGACACTCTATGAATGTATCATTCATTACACATTATACTTTTGATTTGTATCCCTATTTCATGTGTACATGTACTGTATGGGGCACTTGTTTTTATCTCTGGATTTTACAACATTATTACAATGACACCTCACATCTGCATTTAATGCAGTACTACAGTTCACAAAATTATGTTATTTAGTAGGTTATACAACAAAAAAATGTTCATAAAGTTATTTGACCTGGATAATGGAATGAGACTCGAACCGGGAATGACTGCTCATAAGGCAAATGCTCTGCCGACTACACTATTGCAACACTGTCTCATTTGCATATATCTTGATATTTATCCTCTTGTGCAATTTAAACTGCAGTATACGTAGATGACTGGATGATGAATACATTACCCTCCTGTGTGGGCCAATCCAGACACTACACACCTGAGCCACACTGCAGACCACTGTCATGTAGCCTGATGCCAAGGTATACCCTTTACCTAGCCTTGTACAGCCTTCTGGCACAGTCAACCACTACACACTTGTGATGCAATGTATCCATGCATGTCAGTATTGGTGTGTGTGTGTGTGTGTGTGTGTGTGTGTGTGTGTGTGTGTGTGTGTGTGTGTGTGTGTGTGTGTGTGGAGTATAATGGTTTTGACACCATTCACACTCACTACACCTCCCGTTAGCCTACTGAAGCATGCCATCTGATGTCAGGCACCTTCACATACCCTTTGCCCATATATCATCCCGATAACCCCTGTGGTGCATGTGAAACCTGTGTATTGCTGCATTGTGGTAAACTAGCTAGTTAAGAGGTCGAATCCTGACCCTGCCAACTGTGTTAATGTGTGTGAGTCCCTGAGAGAGTGTGGCTGTGTCAACATTGACACATGTTCATGTGGACAAGGACGTGTACTACACCTACCTTATCTCTCCTATATCACTGTTGCAGATGTCACTCACCATCAGATATACATTAGGATAGTTCCCCCAGCATGTAATCTTTGTGTAGCATGCAATAACTGCATAAAAATGTGATAACAATGCATAGTCATGCAGGGGTTGAAACCCTGTACTGGTAAGTGTGTGACACACACATGTTTAGGTTTCACTCTCCCAGCCCCTCCCTGTCTTACTTTGTCTCTGTCTGTCTCTCTCACTCCCTCTCTGGAGGATGTGGAGGAGTACACCTGCTTTGCTTAGACAGCAGCTGCTTGTGTTTTGTAAGTGATGCTCATGATCAGCTGATGGCCTCTGCACAAATTGCAGTCCCCCACTAGCTGATTGCATGTGGAATTGCTGTGGTAACATTACCATAGCCAATTGCATGGAAACATACTTCTGCATCTAGGAACATCATGTGGGTGTTGGGCATTTTCATTCACTGTGAGCAGGACCTCATGTCGGTGTTTGGCAAACAGCATCTCAAATGATATTGGGATTTACCTCTAACAACATACACTATGGAGACAGTCTAACAAACAGGAGGGGGATGTGCCAGACATGACTACAGAATCTAAGTATTGCTCTTCTGCATTTGAAGTAGTGTTGGTTTAACAGGGTATGTGTGGATATGGCTGGTCTACATGATGTAATCCCTGTCATGACAGTGTTATGTTTGAGGAAACTCCCACCTGTAGGGTTATATGCAGACTGGGCAGTGTTTGGAGTCTTATGTTTCTTGTATTACTCCCAGATCACCTATCTTAGAACTGCAGAAACATAGTCTGAGGATTGCAGTCACTACATGGTGACAGCCATGAGAGTTACTGACTTCATACCCCTCATAGGACATATGTCACAACAAATCCTTTTACAACAGTAAATGTATGCGGTATCACAGCAACATGCCAATATTGGCCCAGTGTTTGTGGCTCCAGCCACAAGTCTGTCAACTTTTGTAAATATGTCATGCAGTAAGAGGTGCATATGTTCTGTACACCATTATTTATCGACACCATACCTGATAACAAGCCAGTCAGATATCAGACTGCTAGACATGTTATGTATAGTAGCGGTTATTCTGAGGACATAACTTGGGCGTTCTGCAGTTGTGTGTACAGTAGTGGGGTCTGTGTACTTATGGTGATTGTCGACAGTATGTGTATTGCGAATACGTACCTTGGCCTGTGTACAGACTATGGTAGATGCCATTGTTCTTGGTCCTGTTCTGTCTGATGTTACATACTGCTCCAGTGTATGGCACCCTATCTGCTCACATGTTTGTAAAGCCAAACACACACATGTCCCATACCACAGACAGGCATTGGACCACACTGTGTTGTGATCCAGTTTATGTAGGGTTAGTGTTTGAGTGGCATATATGAGTATGGTGTTTATCAGACAGTCCATATAGTGTCATATTAAGCTTGTGTACTATATGTGGCTGTGGCTGTGTTCACACTGGTTCTGTGTATGCACTTTCTCACAGGTGTCTGTTACTCTGTGCCGTGACATGCCTGTAGAGCCTGCTATATTTATAGGTATATGTGTATTCCTCCCTACAAAATATAGTCCATTGTTGTGGCAGTCTGCCTGTAGTTTGCACAGTTACATGCCTAGCAGCTTAGTGTAATTACCCAGTGTGATGTTATGTCCAGATATTTTCAAGACGTACTGCTGCCAGGCCACCATAACTGTTGTGTATTTTTGACAAAGCAGTGGGATTCTGTACAGATGTATGTCATTAACTACTGGGTAATATGTAGCCATGTGACCTCTGCAACACCAATTATCATGTGTCAAGACAGACAGACGTGTGTGACTGCATAAACTGTTTGGGCATATGTAGCCCAGTATTTACGTGTTATACCCATGTACATGGCTGTGAACATCCACACTCTCAGGCTTGGTCCACATGTCTCGCATGAAGGGGATCTGTGTACACCTCTGGACTGACCAGAGAGTGCCAGACTGTCCACATATATTGGGCACATCTCTGCTGTAGTCCACAGGATCATTACTGTGCTATCAGTGGTACTGTATTATGATGTCCTTAGGATGTCTGTCAGTAACCGACTGCGTACATGTCAAAAGCAGATGTGACCTCCCACACACAACATGTCTGTTAGGACAACTCCTGTTACAGTAGAAACAGTCTACATATATACCCGCAATACATACATGACATCCTCTTGGTCTAAGAGGTTGAGACTATTGGTGCTGAGGTAGGACTCCACTCCATGTTCTGGACATATGGTAAACATATATGTATATGCATATATATATATATATATATATATATATATATATATATATATATATATATATATATATATATATATATATATATATATATATATATATATATATATATATATATATATATATATATATATATATATATATATATGTATGTATGTATAGAGGACATTTCACTGAATGCACATTTCACTGAAAGTCAAATTAGTGTGCACTTTTCACTGAAAGCTCAATTCACTGAAACACATTTCACTGAAAGATATATATAGCCTTTTCCCCCCTGTAGTGTGACCCTGGAGTTAGTATATATAGTAAGAGGGGTGGGGGGCACCGCCCCCTTACATCAGGGGGTGTGGTGGGCATAGCCCCCCACATATTTTAAATATTTTGAACTACATACATGAATACTTGCAATTCCAATATATTACTCTTTTCTGAACAAAATATATACTTAAAATATGTGGAGGGCAACGCCGCCCACATCCCCTGATGTGGGGAACAGTGCCCCTCACAACCCACCATACTATATATACTAATTCCAGGGTCGCACTACAATGGGAAAAGGCCATATATAACTTTCAGTGAAATGTGTTTCAGTGAATTGAGTTTTCAGTGAATTGTGCTTTCAGTGATTTGTGTTCAGTCATTTGAGTTTCAGTAAAATGTGCATTCAGTGAAATGGCCTAGACCCATATATGGGTCTAGGACATTTCACTGAATGCACATTTCACTGAAAGTCAAATTAGTGTGCACTTTTCACTGAAAGCTCAATTCACTGAAAACTCAATTCACTGAAACACATTTCACTGAAAGTTATATATGGCTTTTTTCCCACTGCAGTGTGACCCTGGAATTAGTATATATAGTAAGGGGGGTGAGGGCACCACGCTCCACATCAGGTGGGTGTAGGGGGCATAGCCTCCCACATATTTTAAATATTTTGAACTACATACACGGATAGTTGCAATTCCAATATATTACTCTTTTCCGAACAAAATATATACTTAAAATATGTGTGGGGGCTATGCTGCCCACACCCCCTGATGTGGGGGACAGTGCCCCCCACCCCCCCCCATACTATATATACTTACTGCAGTGTCGCACTACAATGGGGAAAAGGCCATATATAACTTTCAGTGAAATGTGTTTCAGTGAATTGAGTTTTCAGTGAATTGTGCTTCCAGTGATTTGCGTTCAGTCATTTGAGTTTCAGTGATATGTGCATTCACTGAAATGTCCTAGACCCATACACACACACACACACACACACACACACACACACACACACACACACACACATATATATATATATATATATATATATATATATATATATATATATATATATATCTACCCATATATGTATATATCTATATAGACGTATACACATCTACATACATATATGTATATATATATATATGTATATATATATATATATATATATATATATATATATATATATATATATATATATATATATATATATATATATATATATATATATATATATATATATATATATATATATATATATATATATATATATATATATATATATATATATATACATGCACACACACACACACACATACACAGCTATATATGTCTACACATATACAGATTTATAGATACATATGCACATATAGTTATGGATATCTACATATATACTGACATAAATAGGTATATTTATTTAAATATATATGCACATATAGTTATAGATATCTATCTATATATATAACATAAATAGGTATATCTGTACATATATGATGTACACACACACACACACACACACACACACACACACACACACACATATATATATATATATATATATATATATATATATATATATATATATATATATATATATATATAATATATATATATATCTATATATATATATATATATATATATATATATATATATATATATATATATATATATATATATATATATATATATAATATATACAGAGAGATCTATAAATCCATATATATAATGCACTATACAGATGTTTATAAATACATATATATATAAATATATATGTGTATGTACATGCAGATATATATCTACATATGTATATGTATATATCCATATCTTTGTTATGTGTAAACATTACTGTTGTGTATACCATCCCAGATGTATCATACTGTATGTATCTGATATGTATATATTTAGATATGACAACATATGTGATGCAACAGTAATATCACTAACAAGTACTATACAATTGTAGAAGGCACAGCAATTGTTCAATACTATTCAATATGTGTACTGACAGATATATTGGAAAAACAACAACTCTTTCCACAGCTGTGATGGAGTAGTGGTTAACTGTTGTGATTGTAGTATAAAGAGTCCTGGGTTCAAGACCTGCAAGGGCTGTGTATTTTTTTGCTGGGCAGAACAAGGGCTGTAGGATACAGAGTGGTTAAGGTATTTTTGAGCAGTTTTAAGTGTGTTTGCACAGGTTTGCATGAAGCTAAGCAGTGCTAACATATGTTTAAATGTACGCCAGTTTACCAGTGTACAAATCTGCTTAGCTGTTACATTGCAGCAATGCTGGCATTTGCTAAGCATGACTCAGCCCTGGTAACCAGTGCTCACATCCCAGTCTGATAACATAGCAGGATAATGACATCTGTAATAAGTGTATGTAATGCCATGTACAAAACATGCATCTATGTGCCATCATTACAGTAGCAAGGGGTGTGAGTGTCATGTCTGGGACACTTGAGTATGTTAGACCTGTACATCATTCTTATCCATGTGAATATGTTACATATCACGGTAGTAACCCAGGTAATGTGCTGTCACACTGGCATGTAGTGTATCAAGCCGTTACTACTGTTGACAGTGCTTTCCCAAGCAATGGTAGATTGCTAATTGTAGTACTGGCAACAAGCACCCCTGCAAGCATAGATGGACTATGTGGCCTCACTGTCATGTTCCTGGTGTGTGAGCTGCATCACAGTACATATCCCCTACTGGATAATGATCTGACTTGGAAAGTAACTGTAGACTACTGTCTGTATAGCGCAAGTGTGTGTATGTGTGCATGTGTGTATATCTCTAGGGTACAGCATTCCGAGTCCACATACTCCTATTACAATATGCATTGCCACACAGTATTACAGATAGTGATGTTGCTGCCCATAGGTGAGGTATGACAATGCATCACCCTACTATGCCTGTGGCATGTGCATTAGATGCATATCCCTGTAGTACCACTGTTGGGATGGACATTGGGTTGTATCGCAGTTGTGGTCAATGTGTGATAGTGGGTATGTCAGAGTGTCATCATGGGTTCCAGTGTGTACAATATCAACAGTGGGGTGTGGGTGTTGTGTACAATGTCATTACACGATGGTACCCCCGGTTCATGTCCCATGTACCAGCAAATGGTCACCACTGTCACCATTAACCATACAGGTAACTAATAACACAATCCAGCTCAGTTATGCATGAGCTGTGTGCAGCCTACCTGTAACACATTAGACACACTGACAAGTTAATTAGCACTGATAGACCCAGGTATCTCAGATGTGTGTCTGCCTGTTATGTGTCTGTTAATGTGTATATGATGGTATGTCACACTATGTATGTTCCATATACAGCCATTACATCCCCCATTACCATACTGTACATGCCTAGGGATGTTCTGCATGTAACATGTATCCTGGAACACACCTCATCCTAAACACTGTGTGTTGTGTGCAATGAAAGCCGCACACATTAGTAGCACTACATACCTAAGTAGAGGTCTAGTCCCAGTGTTGCCAAATAAGAGTGTGTGTGTGTATGTGGAGGGATCTACATCATGTTGCTGATCATACATGTCCAAAGGGGGTCACCTGTCCATGTGGCACTGGCAGTAACTGTTATACAGACCTGTGACATGTGTTCAACTGTACCCAGGCTATGTCACAGCCATGGTGTCACCACAGTGCCATACCCATTGTGGAATATGACTGCAGATCATCCTACTACTGACACATGTACACCTACAACATAAATGGATAACATTATGGAGACCACAATCACTCAGAGTTACTAACAGCTATAATGCATCATGGCTAGACAGCTACACTACCTGACATGTAACATTAAACATTACTGCTAACCACATGTTACACAGCAGTATATTGGTACACTGTAGTACAGTCACCATGTGCATCAGAATCATATTAGCTTGTCCCTGCTTTGATGTTATGCATGACAGGGATGTGGCACAGGTATCATCATATGCACAGGGTGTGTTGTTGGTTTGCCAGAGAGTGAGGGTGGGTCTTACTTTTGACACCATGTGTGTGGGTGAGGGGTGTAATGTGATGATATGGTTGTAGTGATGTGGTGTGTGCAGGTATGGGGTTGCCATAGGTGTGTTTGTATAGTGTGTGGGATTGCATGCACATAGTTCTGCCATGTGGCTGCCCTTTATAGGTGTTTCTTGGACATTTGAAAACCATACCTGGCAGGGTGTGCAGTTAATTGCCTCTGGCCACAGACATGCAGACTGTGCCTGCCAGGGGTTCCAAGGGCATGTCCAGATATATGCTTCGATGTGCGACTCTCCCCTGATGATGACATATGTCCACTGGAACCAGGTCCCTCCTGGGACCGGCCAGGGCCACATGCACGTGGCCTACTGTGGTGTGGTGTGGACAGCACCCCCTTGCAGTGCTGGGGTTGTACTGCTACTATGGGAGTGGCTTGGTGTCATTGCATGTCCACGTCAACTGCCAGCTGTTGTTGTTGCTGGCCTATATCCATGTGGCCATCACCCCACTCCCACCACATGCTATAGCATGGACAATCCATGTTCAATGAGGCCCATCATCTTACCAACCTTCTATCCATGACCTCGGTATAATCATGGAGGGCACCTGCAAGTTTATGGAAGTTGTCACTTACAGATGAGATAGCAGCTCTCTTCAGCCTCAGGCCCTGCCTGGTGTACAGTTCTATAAGTGCCTATGCCTCCCCCATGACAGTCTGAAACATGCACCTGGTTGTACCAGTTGTGGCATTTCTGCAAGGGGTATGATGACCATTGACCCTCCCATGAGCACCCCAGTACACCTGTCTATGTGGTGCCCTGCCGGACATCAAGCTATGCCTGCTGTGTCCAGACACAGCAGGCATAGATACAACACTCTGCTGTGCACTGCCACCAACCGCCATCTCTCCCTCTGCTATAGCCACTGGGGATGGGGTATCTATAGGCACTGTGACTGTGTGCGGGGTTTGGGTGGACAACAGGGGGATGTCAAAAGATGGTGCAGTTTTGGCCTCTGACAAGCTTGTCTGTGCCTCAACAGTCCTACCATCATTTTTGATGTCTGTATGGGCACCAACATCAAATTGCATGCAGGAAGGGCCCTGACCCACCTCGCCACCTGTGGGGGAAAACAAGAAATGTACTTTAAGACCTGTATGGCATTGCATAACAGTACACACATACGCACACACACATACACACACACACACACACACACACACACACACACACACACACACACACACACACACACACACACACACACACACACACACACACACACACTGAAATTCCACCATAATACCTACCAGTCCCTGAGTTTACAGACAATCTCAAGTTTATTCACGTAAGATCCTCATCCTGCATCACACTTGATACCATACACTCATTAATACCACTCATTAACGTATCATTCCTCTAAATGCCTAGACAAGTGATCACAATACAAGACCTGTTACTCCATTACCTCCTTGACTTGAGTGGAATATGTTTTACAAGGCCTCACTGCTGTCATCCAGTGTTCATCCTAGGTATGTCTGGACATTGTGAGCATGGCCCCCATCTGTTAAGGGCTTCTACGTTCACTCCATAATGTCATGCACTGGAGTGTCATATGTAACTATTGCTCAGTACATGCCAGATCTGCTGCTCAATCAACTTATCATATGGACAACAGTAATATATGGATACACTCCTTTGTGTTGTGTAGTAATTCTCCAATGCATCTGTAGTGATGCAACATGAGTAGTCATCCACCTTTCTGCTGATTGCAATTTTAAGGGTATACCTGGTGTCTAGTTTCCCTCCCAATGCATGTTCCACTCTGCAGACCTTATTATACTATCAGCTGTCCTGTGATTACATATCAGACAAGTATTCCTGGTGTCTCATGTGTCAGTCCATGTCCATGTACTGCATGATTCCAAAGGGAAGTACTGATGTATGAACAACCCCACAATCACATATGTGCATACATGGACACTGACAAAAACACACACACATCCTACATGCATCAACCTACCTCCACTCCACCAGATTGCCCTTACAGACAAAATACCTCCCCACACCCTCACACACACACACCTACAGGTGAGGTTTCACAAAGATAGTACACACAGACCTTCCATTACTCATGTGTGAACATGCATAACATATGGTACTCAACAGCATGCAGTGCAGCTATACTCAATCCATGCTAGCAACAGTAAACATGTGTGTGATGCTTGGGCTGTGTTAGTAGGTAATGCCCCTTCCCCTGGAAAACACTGCACCCATGTGCACAGTATTGCTGTCCATACCTCACAAGTGTACACACCATTGCTGAATCTGTATTATTGTGACAGTTATGTCTACTTTAATGCCCACAGCCCCTATGTGTTTGTTCAACACATACCTGGGATGATATGTGGACACATGTCATTTATGAATGCCTGATGTCAAATTTACAGATCTCAACATCAGTGGTGCATGTATGACCAATACGATACTATTACACTGACAACCATCAAACCTTACCGTGGCTATGGGGAGTGTGCACACTCTTATTGATATGACGCACTCTTCCTTGATATGCCATGGGACCCCATCACCGCATATGCTAACATTACATGAGCCTTATATCTGACATATGTCCTGTACATTCACATGCAGTGTCTAACAAATGTGTTAGTTGTGCAGATGCTGAGCGTGATGCATACACTTCATGGGTGCATATGTGTGCATGCCTTTATCATGAAGGTTTGTTGCATCTATTGTTATGTGTACTACAGCAGTCACTGTTCCTGGCAGGGGTATACTAGCATGGCCCATCTGCATTTTGCCAGTATATGGTCAGTCTGCCTTACATATGAGCCCCAACTCTGCATGCTTGCAAGGTCAAATCATGTGCACATCCCTTGGAGTTCACACACTTCTGTCACTATTGCTGTGGAGTCAAGGTTACATCTGCCACAGTTCCTGAACCTGACTGTGTGCAGATACAGCCATTGGTAGCATCCTTATGATCCCTGCTGCAGTGCACTGGTGTGTTATGATGACCCATCCCTCCCCACCTTTTGCCTTTTTGCAGATGCTTGACAACTATGGCCTACAAATGTGTCAGTTTGCAGTGTCCCAAACACTGAACACCATGTGTAACAGCCTAGTCCCAGCTAGTGAATGGCAAACATACAGATGTACACTGGCACTGGTACAGTAGAAATAGGGATGGTGGGCCTGAGGTGGGGGTGAGGCATTGGTTGTGCAGCACCTGTATCTTACATGCTACTGTCTGTAGGTTTCCATCGTGGTCATGGTACACGAGTGCACCTTGCAACACATGACTGTTGGGAACCTCTTCTGTTATGCATGCCCTACCTATAGAGAGGCATGGCTGATGTTTCCTGTGGTACAACTGTCACATCTGATTCCCCTAACCCATAGGCCACACATTTTCAGAGTCCAGGCAATTGCTGATATGGGTACTGCACAGCCAGTACCTGCTGGACCTTCCTGCAACCCCATCAGTGTTGTGGCACGCTACTGGGCAGCCTGCAAGACCAGTTTGCTACAAGTGACATCCTTTGTCTTTGATGGCCATCTGTTTATTTCCTACATCATTCCTATCCCATACATCCTTGCCACATAAATGACTGTCTGCACTGTTTACCATGACATATGCAATGATGAGGTATGGCTTTATGTCCAGCTCATGGGTGCTACCTGTTGGGTATGGGGCCCATGCCATGTCATGTAAGATGTGTGCAAGCCACGCATGCCTCTGTTGCAGGTAAGTGTGCACATTTGATGGCCAAACATATTGGACAACAGGCCAAAATGTGATGTGACACTGGGGATGTGTACTTGGTGAAAGGTGCATTTCCATGACAAATGCATGCAGTCAGTACCTCAACAGCTGCTTCCACTATATTTTATCTGGATGTGTGCACACATATGCTTACAGTGTTTGTGAAGGTATGTATTCCCCATATTTGCTGCCCTAACCTACAATTCCGTATTACACACTCATTGCTCATGTTGGAGCCACATTACAGGTTTTAAGAGTTGTGGACCACAGTATTATGATATACTATAGTGTAGATCTGTAACATAGGTTCATAGGTTCATAGGTTCATACTAGGCTATCTGCCCTAGGGCATTTACAAGCCTAGCCAGAGTGTGTTTGGCTTTCGCCACCCCTTGGAATGAGTTTACTGTGCCCTTTTTAAGGTTCATTTTCTGTTCCTCTGTCTAGCAGAGACACAGAAGTGACCCCTGGGGTAAACCTACAATCTCCCATCCACTCGTCAAGATTCCTCTTGAAGAGAGTCAGTGAGGGGTCTGCCTAATATGGACTGGGATTCTATTCCAGAGTGAAGGGAGCCTCTGGGTTATGAATCTGTCCCTCCAGCATGTCCTATTTATTTCTGTTCTGAAGTTCAATTCTCTCAATCATGTAGCTCTGAGGGATTTGGATTTTCTGAGGTGGAGCATGTCCATTAATTCCAGGTTGGACATGGATTTGTATGTCAGGCATAGATCGCCTCTGAGTAGGTGGTATGCAACTGAGTAGAGCTGGAGTTTCTTTAGCCGAGCAGCATATGGCATCTGTTTGAGTCCCTTGATTCTCTTTGTGAGGTACTTTTGGGGTCTTTCTAGTTGCTGCAGGTGTCGGGTAAGGTACATCCCAAATGGGGCATTGTACTAAATTATGGGCCTGATGAGGGAAGAGTAAAGGGGCACAATGACCTCCCTTGATCAAGATGTGAATCCTTTCATGATAAGGTGGACAATATAGAAGGTCTTTCTAACCACTTTGGCAATGTGATTGTCAAAGGAGAGGTTACTATCAAATTGGGTTCCTAGGTCCCTAATTACTTCTTCCGTACTTAATGGATTACCACCTATGTGGTAATTTGTGGGCACTTTGTTTTTCTGGAAGGGTACGACTATACACTTTTTGGCATTTAATTTAAGGCCATGGCTCTGGCACCAGTTATCCATTTCTATGAGACCCTTTTGGAGAATGCTTGTGTCAGCTGGAGAGTCAATTATCTGCGAACTTGGTCAGTCACAGTCCTCCCGTGTTAGCCTGTACCTCAGAAAAATATATACCGAATAAGAGAGGTCCCAGGTCTGAGCCCTGTGGGATGCCACTTGTGACTGGTTTATAGTCTGACATGGCTCCAGCAATTCTGACCATGTGGGTTCTGTCCTTGAGCCAGTTTGCAACCCATCCTATGACATAGGGGTTTATATTTAAGCTGGAGAGCTTGTCTATGATGCCCGAGTGGGGTATAGTGTCGAAAGGCTTTTGCGAGGTCCAGGTAGGCTGTGTGAACTACCTTATCCTCATCAATGGCCTTGATGACTGTTTCAAAGATGTCGACCAGGTTCAAGAGGCAGGATCTGCCCTTAACAAAGCCAAATTGGGTAGGATCCAGTGTATGTAGGTCCCCAATGTCTTTGTTTATGAGTTCCATAATGATCCATAGCTTTGCAGACCAGGCTAGTCAGGCTTATGGGGCGGTAGTTTCCAGGGTCCGTAGAAGCACCTCCTTTCTGGAGTGGGATCACTGTTGCTGTACACCATTCTTTGGGTACATATCCTGTAGTAAGACTGAGATTAAACAGCAGCCTTATGTGTGGGTTCAGCTCTTGGAGTTCATATAGCACGCAGCCCGAAACACCATCTGGTCACATTGATACTGTGTTTTTTGCTTTGGAGAGGGCGGCTCTCACCTGGGCATCTGAGATGTCAGGAAGGCAACACTCTGCTGGGATACATATTTGTCCTTTGGGGGGGGGTTGCACTGAACCTGTCTGCCAGGATGTTGGCAATGTCTGTGGGTTCAGTGTATTTTTTTGTCATTATGGACTAACTCTAAGCATATCTGGGAGTTGCCACTCAGGTTTCTAACATAACTAACTCTTTTTTTATACATAACTAAAGAAAGCCTTATGATTATCTTTAGTGTCTTGTGCAATTTTTCTCTCAAAGCTGGCCTTGGATGATTTTATGAGTGATCGTAGTTTATTGCTAGTAATGATCAGAGGTGCCTTCCCTTTTAGGGATTTTACTCTATCATGTAGTAGCTTCCTCCTTCTGTTGTATAGCTTATTTATGGCTGGGGTCCACCAGACAGAACACCTGCCTTTGGGGGAATGGGTCTTGGTTTTATTTGGGATTGCATGATCCATGCATTCCTGAAGGTGTCCATAGAATGCATTTATAAAGGATTCAGCAGATTGGGCTGTAGTTTCCACTGGCCCGGGGGTCTTGAAGGATTCCACTTCAGTTTTAAGAAGTGAGAAGTTCTTCACTGTGGTCTTCTGTGCTGGAGGTGGGGCGGGATGTGGATTTCCAGTGAGAATAATTTATGGTCCGATCTTACCAATGAGGGGTATACTTCTGATATGGAACATTGTGTCCCCATGTTTGTGATGATCAGGTCTAGTATGTTATTCCCTCTTGTGGGAGTGGTGACTAGTTGTTCCACAGCATTTGAGTTTATGAATTCTAGGAACCTTTGGGCTAGGGTGTTGGGGCTTGAGTAATGCTCCTAGTCTATGTTTGGGTAGTTGAAGTCCCCCAATATGATGGTGTTTGGAGAGACCTTCATATTCTCCAGTGTCTTCAGGAAGGCCGAGTGGGGTTCCTGAGTTTGAGAAGGTGGTCTGTAGCATGCTACAAACTGGAAGGCAGTTTTGCCCATTGTTAGTTGCACATGGATGGTCTCCGATGCTTCATGCAATGCCACTAACCTGGAGGTGTGGGTATCCTTGATGAATATGGATACTCACCCTCCTTTTGTGGTTCGGTCCAAGTTTTGGGGCCGAAAAGCATGATATGAGGTATAACCTGGTAGTGCTGGAGTGCTCTCGGGAGCCTTGAACCAGGTTTCTGTCACTGCACAGACATCGATGTTCTCCATGCTGAGGAGGGCTTCAAGAGTGTGCATCTTGAGGTTTAGACTTCTGGCGTTAAGCAGCATTGTCCTTAGTTTCTTTCTACTTGTGTTGTCTAAGGAGGTGGGTTTGTCTTTTGAGCCTTGCCTAAAAAAGGCACTATGGGTATGTCAAGAGCCTTTGCCAATATCCGAGAGCCCAGGGGTGACAGGTGCAAGCCGTCCCTTGTGAAGCAGCATGGCTTGTCGAGCATGTCATCCCAGGCAGACAGACACTGGATCCCCTTTGAATGACACCAATACTTAAGCCAATTGTTGAAATTGATCATCTTGCCTTCATATTGTGGCATCATTCTTGGTGAGGGTAAGATGCTGCTCAAGGTCAGGGTCATACCGGCCTGGGCTACATGATCAGAGAGCTCCTCTATGTCTCTTTTCATGTAGTCCGGGGAGGTACATCTCAGGCCATTCACACCAGCATGGACAATGACTGAGTCATATTTGTACCTGCTTTAGAGTGACTTGAGTGTTTGTGTTATGTGGCAGATTCTAGCGCCTGACAGGCAGCTCACTGTGACTCTTTCCTTGTTCAGCCTGGTGAGCGGGACGTCAGTGTGTCTGACTATAGAGTCACCTATTACAAGTGTATCAGGTATGCTGTTAAGCCTTAAGGGCTGTGACTGTTTGGCACACTGACTTTGTGAACTATGCGTTGCATGTGTTTTGTTTTGGGGTAGTGGTTGCTTGGATGCCTGCTTTGGAGGTCTCTGCTGCTTTGGCAGATTTTCATTTAGAGCCTCCAAGTATGTTTTTGTGTGTTTATGTGTTTGGTTTGCAGTTGTGGTAGGTCTATGTGAGACTGGATTTGTGGTGTGTGTGTGGTTACCTTCTCCTCCTGACTGGTTATGCCAGTAATGAGTCGAGAGAGCTCAGCCTCCAGTTTGGCAATATGGTTGCATCTCTCACATATATTTGTACTTGTTGGGAGGAGGAGAGGGTTGTCTGTGTACATAAGGCAGTTGTAACATTGCCTCAAGATTCCCAGATTCACCAGCTGGACTGGAGAGGAGACCAGCAACTGACCTTTTGACATGCTAGAATAGTATAGGGAACTCCTTTGTAACTGAATCAGGAAGGACCAATAGGGGATAAGGTACTCAAGGGGATTATATGAGGATGTAGTGCTTTTTTTTTAGTTTATTAGTGCTTAACTTAAAAAATTGCTTATATGAGCAAGTGCTGGGTTTTAGATTGAGAATAGAGTGTTTAGTTTGAGAGTTAGAGCAGTTCCAAGGGAAAAAGTGAAGAGTAGACTTTGTGGAGCCGGGAATAGTTTAAACCACATTAACCGCTGCCCGATGCTGCACTATGTGCAAATTCACACAAAAGCAAGCTAAAGCGGGCTTTAAAGCAGGGGGTTAGAAAGAGATAGGAAATGGCCCAAAACAGCCAATAAGCTACAAGTCACTGGGCTGGAACCACTCCAGAAGGGACAGATAGGCTGCTCAGAGCTCCCCACTCTCACTGGTGAACAAAGAAGCTTCCTCCTATCCAAATAAGGATATGGGCAACACAGGAACTATGACACAGCCCAGAGATCAGCAATACCTGAATATTGGACTATTCTAGTTCAGTAAAGGCAGGAAACAAGGATATTTTTTTTGTTTTTTTCTTTTTTTTTTTTTTTTACAAAGTAGCAGAAATTAGGTACAGAAACACAGTAAATGCTTTAATTGGGCTAGCGCACTTGAGTGTGTAGCCTACCAGTTAAACTAAGCAAAAACAAACTTTAATATAACAAATACATCCCATTGTGTCAGCTGAAGTCTTTTCCCCCTAGGGATTACATACAGAGTGTAGTTAGAGGCTGCCGGACTATACATCTGCATTACTTACTGTTGGTTGATTGTTATCCTCTGCCCCAGTCTGTCTTTACTGTTGTACTTCTTGAAGGCCTTGGCCTGGACAGCGACATATGTTATGCTTTTGGATTATTGTATACAATGATCTGCTTGAGAGTTGCATTAATCAGTTAGTATGTATTTCAAAGTCTAAACAGCTATATAACATGGCATAAACAACTGTAATAGTACACAAATAAAATGTTCTTATGTATGCAAACCTGTGTGTGATGTCATATCCTCTGACTTCTCTGTGGGTATGTATCAGGCAACAATTGTCTTTTGTATGAGTGACTCATACACTGTCCATTTGGAAAGGTGTGAACTGTAGGAATACTGGCTGTTCAATATGCTGTGCACCCTCTAAATATGTATCTTCCTATACATATCTTTGTGTGTGTATGTGTAGTTAGATATGTATATATGTATATATGTATATATATATATATATATATATATATATATATATATATATATATATACACACATATATATATATATATATGTGTGTGTGTGTGTGTGTGTGTGCATCTGTATATATGTGTGCGTGTGTGTGCATATGTATCTTTGGAATGTGTATTGCTTCCACATTGTACATTTCTTATGGTAGCCAGACTGTACTGCATGATATGTTATTGATACCATCCTGACATCATTCAGGCAGGATGGCTTACTGTTAATGTCTTGTGGCCATGTTGTGTAGGGTCCTGGGTATGGGGCTTGCAACAGTTAGTAGTGTGTTGCAGGGCAGATCTGTTTGGCTGTGGGGGAGGGGGTGATATCAATACTTATTATACATATTCAGCTTGGGCCCCCTCACCCCCATTAACAGTCCCTTAGAGCATATATGTATTTGTTATGTTCTCTTTTATATCTATAGATATATATCTGCATATACATACATATCTATATATATATATATATATATATATATTTCTCTCTCTCTCTCTCTCTCTCTCTCTCTCTATATATATATATATATATATATATATATGTACACACATATATCTATACATGTATGCATATGTGTGTGCATGTGTGTGTGTGTGTATATATATATATATATATATATATATATATATACACACACAGATATTTATATATATATATATATATATATATATATATATATATATATAGATAGATAGATATAAATATATTTACAAACACACGCATACATCTGCATGTATAAATACATTTCCTGTACTGTTGAATGACTGTGCTTAATGATATGTTTATGTAAACATCAGGGTTGTGTATACCTGACATATTTTATTGGTAAATCACTTTGCATATGGTGTGCAGGGTCCTGGTTTTGAGCTTTGTCAAGGCTGTTTATTTTGTTGCTGGGCAGAACGAGGGCCATTGGATACATAGTGACTACGGCACTTTTAAGCAGTTATAAGTGGGTTTGCATGATGGTAAGTAATGCTAACTTTTGGTTAAATTTGCTTACAGAGAGTTAGCTTCAAAATTGCTTTTGTGTGCACATTGCTTACCCCTGTGCAGACAGGCTTGAACCCACTTACTGCTGCTTAGAAGTGCTTACTCCCGCGCTAATTTCCTTAAAAGAAAAGAAAAAGGGTTAATAGGAAAGTGGTGAAAAAGGGGCACGAAGAGAGAAAGACAGTAGGGAAAGTAGCTAGGGATGCGCAGGATGGGTGTAGGGAAGGTCCATAGCTGCACATTTCTTCTATAGCAACAGCTGTGTATATAGACGGATTTAGAGGTAGATTTGGACTCTCATACCCCTGAGAGAGGGGTGAGGACAACATTAATATGTTGTGAAGCCAATTAGACCAGAATACGTGTCCAGTAGACACGTGTGCAAAATGGACAACTATATATGGGGCGCTTTTTTTTGTTTTTTTTTTTTTTGGGAACAGATTGCCCTTTTTTTATTTTAAGGTGAAAGTGGGATGTTGGAGAGGGATAGTAGGTATATATATATATATATATATATATATATATATATATATATATATATATATATATATATATATATACACACATATATATATATATATATATATATATATATATATATATATATATATATATATAGGGAGGTAGATTGGGTAAGATAACAGACAAGACAGATGAGACAGAATACAGGGGCAGTATATGACACATGTGCGGGGTAAACACTTTAGACGGGGAGGGATGTTTGGAAGTCGGATGCCCATGAGACCCCTAGTGGAAACAGTGGGACTGAGGTCCCCACCCATGGGTATTCACTACTGCACCTTCACAACCCCGAAGGTGGCTGTGCTGGGGGCTGAGTAGGAGGGGCAGGCTGACCCTTTAGATGTGCCACATGGCCCTCAAGCTTGTGTAGCTGAGCTCCAAACTCCCTGCAGAGCTTACTATGCACCAGACCTCGGACCTGACTACAGGTGACAGTTTTCTGTCCGCCCCCACTCCCAGGGGGCTGAGCCCCATCCCCTGAGATGGTTCCACCCAAAGGTGTTGCAGGACCAGCAGATGAGGAGGTCCCGGGGTGGGCCCCAGATGTACTGGTGCCTGGTGCCACGGCCAGGTGAGGTGGGAGAGGTGGGTCCGCTGGGACCGGCTTTCCCAAACGTGTTATGGTTTCTCAATTTTAAAATATATGTGGGTTAGTAATAGTCAACACATTCCAGGATTAGGTATAACAACAGCATGCATGGATATTCCCATTAACCCAAAACACCAGATATGGAACAGTTGCATTGCAAACAGAACATGCATATATGGAACCACAGTGGCCATTATAAACGCATGCAGGTAAATTGATGGCAGGATGCCACCAATGTGGGGGTATTTCAACATGGCACATGCATAGTAACAAAGTACAATATTTGTCAAACAATATGACATATGTCCCAACAGTAGATTTAATAGTGCACATACTGATTGAGTTGTGTAGTTAGTTTATTGTTGCAGTTATGGGGGGGGGGGGGAACAAAGATGTCATTTAACAACTTGTATATCCCTGTAGTTCTCATTACTTTCCTAGTCAGTGTGTTGTGATCTGTACCTTGCAGGTATTATTACACTACCCTATGGCCTTAGTTTGGAAAGTGGTATGGATGTGGAGAACTGTATACATTAACTGTGTTTTACCTGCAGTATACACCTCTTACCTGGTACACCTGTGAAGGTATTGTTTGTTAGCACTACCTGATTGTTTCTCCACATATTCCCCGATATCAGGTTGATGTTCTTCACATACCTCTCCATCTGTTATTGCACACACTCTGGGTATGTCTCGACAACATGCAGGTGATGCTGGGACATATTTACAGGCCTGACAGTCAGTTATATGACATTAAATGCTGCCTAAATGTCCGAGATTGGCACATTGATATGCCAGGGGGACAGGGTAACAGCCAGCAGATATGGCCCAATTCTCTGGACACTCCACACAGATCTGTACTGTCGTGGAGTATGATTCTGCATACAGATTACTACCATTCCCAAGATTCGAACCATGACTGCATGTGATAAAATACTACAGTGCGCATCACAGTTGCGTGTGCTATGTAGATATTGTTGTATACCTTTTCTCTAAATTCTGTCTATAAGTCTCCCGTGGTTTTACACTCTGACCTTGTAATTAAAACACTCTTATACAAAGTTTCCTGGACAGTTTTATTATGTAGCACTGTGTGAAAGTGATACCTTATTAGTCAGAGATACTGTGACACTAACACTGCCATACCATATCAAGCTAAACAGTACCAGTCCAGGTTTCAATCTTTTATTTCTAGGCACAGTTTTCACATTTGACATACTTTGCTTATTACTCTCATAACACTTTGTTGAGTTGCTAGTGTGACATGTTTGTTCTTATAGATATATTACTGACAGCTATGATGTGTGACAATCAGTTATATGTCATTATTTACTGCCTACACTTCTGGGATCATCCCACTGATTTGCCAGGGGGACAGAGTGACAGGCAGGGGACTTGCACCAATTATCTGGACTTTCTGATAATATCTGTACAGTTGTGGGATATGATTCTGAATACAGCTTACTACCACTCCCAGGATTCTAACCATGGCTGTGTGTGCTAAAAATACAACACTTGGATATCTTAGTTGAGTGTGCTATGTGGACTATTTTACATACCTTTTCACTGTTTTTTGTTTAGTCTCACTCAGTTGTACAATATAACTTTGTGATGACAACAGTTGTATACAGACATTCCTACACATTTTATTTCTGTTGCAAAGTGTGGGTACCAGTGCCTACTACAGTAGTACTAGTAAGAGATTGAAACATTACATTACCATATGATATTAGAGTAGACACAAGCTATCCAGTAGGTAAACCTTTATTACCAGACTGTTAGCCTTTTATTTACATACAGCCTATATGAGACTCTTCCTGCCATATTATCAGGTTTATTCAGTTTTTTTACATACACAATACAGATTTTATACTGGCAATTAATGTTCTATTACTTTTAGATTTATTTCTTAAGTCAGTACGTGCAAGATTATTACTAACCTGCCTCACAGCGCAACCTCTGCAGTCAGCAGACATGGGCTTCCCGATTCACAGCCCGCTCATCTGCCGCTGTCAAAGACATAAGAGGAACATTTAGCCATATCTATCCATAATATACATGAGCTGGCAATTTTTATACAGGTAGTAAACTGATACTTACACACTGCTAGGACAGCACCCACCTGCCTAGCTTCTTGGATCCAGTTGTCCAAGAGCTCTGTCGTTCTCCGTTTCAGGTCAGCATAGTGATGCCTGACCTGCTTACCAGTTCGAGGGATGCCAGTGGCACTGGTGAGGTCAAGGGCAAGAATGTTCCAGGCTTCCACTTTATATTGGGAACCCTGGTACTGGCCCTGCAGTAGTCTCTGGCCATGGTCTTTAACAAGGAGTCCTGCCATGACTTTGAACTCCTGGATGCCCCAGCGCTGTGGCCGGAAGCGCAAACCTTCCCCAACTCTGGCCATTGTGCCTACAGGAGGAAGCTGCAACCAGTTATGAGATGTATTCTTGTCTGTGGGGTTTAAATAGGGCTGATTTCCCAACACTTTCCTGTGATTGGACGGTTTTGAAGATGCTAAGCTATGGGCAAACCTGCTTACCTAAGGCTGGCATTACTTAAAGGGGTATACCAATGGGCAAACTGATTTAGCTGGCCTACACATTGCTTACACCTAGTAAGCAGGGGTGTGTAATGCTTAGCATTGCTTAATTTTTTATTTGCTCACTATTTGCTGTTTGGCATTGAGTTATCATTCATTACATGTTATATATGTCTTTGGTATACATGCTTCATGTGTATGTACACTCTATGCGGTCCTTGTGTTTATTGGGGAATTTCAACACTTTGTTACAATGACACCTCACATCTGGACTTAATGCAGTACTCCAGTTCACATATTTATGTTATGTAGTAGGTTATACCACATAACACTGTATATAGATTCCTTTCACATGTTAAATTTGATTTTCCTATACTGAGGGTATGTTTGGTGATGCCACAATTTCATGTATTGCTGTGATGGCTTATTGGTTAACTACTGTGACTATAGTGTAGAGGGTCCTGGTTTCGAGACTTGCAAAGGCTGTTTATTTTGTTGCAAGGCAGAATGAGGTCTGTTGGGTATAGAGTGACTGAGGCACTTTTAAGCAGTTGTAAGTGGGTTTGTGTGATGGTAAGCAATGCTAACATTCAGATAAATATGCTTACAGAGAGCTTCAAAATTGCTTAACCTGTATGCACAGTGCTTACCCCTGTGCAAGCAGGCTTAAACCCGCTTATTGCTGCTTAAAAGTTCTTACTCCAGCTTACCCCTGCACAAATTTACACTCTTGAGAAGGTGGTGGATCTGGACACTCTATGACCTTCGATTTGTATCTCTATTTCATGTGTACATATACTGTATGGGGCACTTGTGTTTATGTGTGGATTTTACAACATTATTACAATGACACCTCACATCTGCATTTAATGCAGTACTACAGTTCACAAATATATGTTATTTAGTAGGTTATACAACAAAACAATGTTCATAAAGTGATTTGGCACAGAAAATGAAATGCAATGGAGTGAGACTCGAACCGGGAATGACTGCTCATAAGGTGAATGCTATGCCCACTATACTATTGCACTACTGCTTCATTTGCATATATCTTGTTGTTTATCTTCTTGTGTAATTTAAGCTGCAGTATACCTAGCTGAGCGATGTGCAAACGTGTGCAGCTATGGTTAAATTATATCTGTTTGATAAAAAAATTTACTTGTTTATATTATTATATTTTAACTATAGCTCTTACAAACTTGGGGGATGTTGCTGGAGGTATCAACCACCTATGAGTGGTCTCGCTCACTGTTATTGCTATACTGCTGTTCTTGATTGCAGGGGTGTGTATATTCCGGGAGCTCTGCACTCCGACACGCCCCCTGCACTTGTACACATTCCGTGTCCATTTAGGAGCTCAGGCAGCATGTCTTTATTAATATGCATGGCGCTCTACCATGCTGCTCCTAAACACTTGCTTCCATTGAGGACTAAGCTAGCCCTGCATAGGAGATGCCATAACATAGCTATATATCAAATAAGCCATAGTTCAATGAGGTCCATTGCTGCTAGGTTATGTAGTAGAACTGGCATAAAACCACAGTCAGAGAAAAAAGCTGCATTGTAAATTAGAGCAGCTGTGTTACCAGCAGCCCTTATACTGCTAAGCAGTAGTGATGTGTCACACTATGAGTAGTCACATGACCAACATGACAAGGTCAGTAAGGTGGCATGCCAAAGCAATGCACATTTGCAAGTGCAATGGTACAGCTCACGCAACTCTGTCACTGTGAGCAGGCCACAGAAGGTATCACTGCAAAGTGTCAACTCACTTCATTATTTTTAAGAGGGGGAGATAATAAATGCAGAAAAGGAAGGAGAGGGATGCATACAATGGTAACCTTAAGGAAAAATAAGATGGGGAAGATGCTCATTTTATAAAAAAGGTAGAGGAGGAAGATAACAAGGATCATACATGAGAAAATCAGAGAGAGAAGAGAAGGCAACAGAGCAAGTGCTGACAGATAAGTATAAAACATGAACACAGACAAATACGGTTTTCATGGAAACAAAAGTTGAAAACAACAGCTGAGGGATGCTAACATACAGAAGGAGAAAAGGTGATGATGAGAAGCTTTGGATTATAAACAAGTTATGGGGAAATACACATAACTCCAGGATCAGGGATAGGGTGAAGTACACATAACATGTTTGATAGGCCCAGAGGAGATCCCACCCCTGTAGCTGATGTTATGCATAGGGTCTGCATCTGGTTGCCTGATAAGTGAGGCCATCTGGGCATTTACTCTATGTGTAGTACCAGGAAATACTTCATTGTTCTGCTGTGGGAGTTTAACTGCCAGCACACCTAAGATGCAACAAACCACTGCAACTGATGATGAATGCTCACACGTTGTACCCCTGCCAAATCACCTTCAGAAGAGAAGTCCTGAACCCCACCAAAAAATAATTTTTGAGACAACTAGTGAGCCCTCTGGGTCACCATCATCAGGGTTACCTTTATCTCCTTGCTAAAAGACAGACGTGGTGACCCAGTACCAGGTACATCAGCTGGTGCAGATGTAGGTGGCTACTGCTGCTGCTGCACAACCTGTACCTGTATAAAATTCTACACTCAGTAATCCTCTCAAAAGAAAGCAGGTGAACAGACGTTACCCATCCAACCCACACCCCCCAAAAAATCTTATATACAGTTATTTCTACAAACTACTGCCATGTGCCCCTTAATTTATGAATCCCACTGGTGGAGCAGATCAGGTGGTCTCTTTGCAGATCACTATAATGATGTCTGCCCTACTCAAGAGAGAGCAAGTGATGCACCATCCTTGGCAAGCTGGTGCTAAGCATTCACATTATATAATGGACTAAAATCAATGCCAAGTAAATGCTGCTGGTAGTCCCGGTAAAGTAGAAGTCATGCTGAACACAACACCTGAAGGTGCCATGGCCATCTTCTTTGTTGATCTTCATTATAAGTGAAAAAGTTTGCCTTATTTGCATGGCTACATGTTTGGACAGGATATGTATTATTGAGCAGCAATATTATGATATAAAATGTATCCCTGGCACAGACCAGAGTGCTATGGATTCAGCAGGCTCTCTGCATTAGCAAAATGTGTATGTGTCCCATTAGTAAGGAGGGCAGGCAGAGATGAGCATTCTATGATCACCTTAACAAAATAGTTCAATGCATTACAGTAGCAGTCCAGCCATGCCCAAGGATTCATGAAGCTCCATGCAAGAATTAGCTTATTCTTGCATGGAGTGGATTTTGTCCATTTAGATACAGCTCTAACAACCGCGCACCTTGCATATTAATGAAGGCCCGCTGCTGCAAGACCTACATGGACACGGTCCTTGAACGAGTGCAGGGGGGGTGTTATAGCAGTGCCTGAACATATAACATGCCCCCTTCACTCAGAAAGTGCCAATAAGGCACAGTTAAAAGTAAAATAAATGTTTTTCTGCGAATATACTGCACAATTGTGCAGATATCTGCAGAATGCATGCAAAAGACATGCAAAAAGACATGCATCTGGCGTGTGTCTCCATGGGCCACTGCTGAAAATACACTCTTTCCTACTCTGACTGTTGAAGTCAATAAATGTTAAATAAATAAATAAAGAACAACTCACAAAAGCCAACACTGACACAGTTGAGTTCCCAGATACATACACCTGACAAAATACATGCTAATGCAAAACCCCTGTCCCATGAACTTTTAAAGTGCTAAAATCATCCCTAGTTTTGTGCCCTTGTACCACTGTACAGCTGGCATCCCCCTAAAGTGATAAAAAGTTAGATCATTTATTTTTTTTTGTTTTATTAACCCAAGTAAGTTTAAGCATAACTGAGTGGGTGTGCCCGTTGCGCAGCTATGCATAGCAGAAATTAAACATTAAAACTTTTCTCCCTGGGACTCCGCTGAAAATGGACATGTATCCAGTTGGACTATCCCAGTCAACAAATGTAAAATAAATAAATAAATAAATAAATAAATAAGCTAAATAGAAGTAAACAGTCATGCTAGGGGAAGTGGAATAGTGTAGTGGTCACACCGTGTGCCTAGCATGTAGCCAATTACAGTTTGAACCCCACAACAGTCCATACATTTTCATATGTGGAATACAACTAAAATATATTTCTTAATAAATCCAGCTGAGCGAGCTTCGAACCAGGAATCCCATTCACACAGGGCTGTGTCACAAAGCTGGTGAGTACCAATCTAGCTTGAAGTATTCATACCAAATAAATATAAAGGAGTAGAATGTCACCTGGCAGTATTAAAAATGGGTATCTTTTGTACTGGATAAACCAGACAATATTACAGTAAGAGTCTTATACAGGTTATTCATAAATAAAACTGTAACTGCATGTCAATAAAATTCAAAACCCTGGACTGGTTGTGCTTAC